>NC_055666.1:22454329-22754329 GCF_017976325.1 Chelmon rostratus
AAGCCTCTTGTTATGACCCATTTTATTAATTATGGCGGCAGCAGAGGAGGAAGTCATGTGACGTAGTGTAAAAAGCGTCAAAAGTCCACATAGGGAGGAGGTCGATATAGATGGATGGATCAAATGCAGGACTTTCACAGAACTCGCTATTTATGTCCCATTCGAAACCAAAAGTCAGCACTGACTTCCTTTAACTTATGTACGTAACTGACCTACGTGAACTTCCATACATATTTTAATCTATGTACATAAGTGACTTACATAAAACTTATGTACGTATTTTAACTTACATACTGTACGTAAGAAAAAATAAGATATGTACAATAAGTTAAAATAAGTAAGTGCTGGCTTTACTTATTTTAACTTACACGTACATAAGTTAATTTACGCACCTCACTGAACTTACGTAACTAACATACGAATTTGAACCCAAACCAAATCCAGTAGTTTGTGCCTGAACCTAGCCAAACTGCGACCACACCACATTTGTTATTGTTACCATGACGCAAACCAAAAGCGACCATTTCACAACATTTACTACGTGTTTGTCCGGTACGCCTGTCGCTGCTACTCTCCAACGGTCATACATGTAATTCTGTGAACAACCTATTCTGTCATATAGGTATGAGGACCTGTTGAGATTTTAAGGCCCTGTTATAAAAAAAAACTACAATTATCCTTGAACCTTAAATGCAACTTCAGCTGAAGCAGTTTTACCAGCCAAAAAACCCAAGTGAAAACCGTTTTACATGACAAATATGTGGGAACCTACATGTCCAGTCTGGGCTGTTGCCACAGAAGAGAAGAACATTCTTCATCTTACACACACATGTACACCACATAATCTGCATTTCAGATTTCATGCTGAATTCGTGTATTTGTGAGACGGATGGAGTGAAGTCAACGTGTCAGCTCTGAGCATTGAGGAACACGAACATGTTTCCTGAGACTGAAAGTAGTCACAGTAGACGAAGGGCTGACATTACAAGCCGTGCAAAAAACTCGTAGATATTCTGCAGATTAGCAGTCACTTTAGACTTATTAGCTGAGGAACTGTGCGCATGTAGCGAAGCACATTGTGAAAGCATGTGGAGAGGAAATTTTGTGCTATTTTCCAAGTGGTTTGGAGGGGTGTTACCTGCACTTTGGCAGCTCTGTGAAGCATTCCACGTCTTCTGCCATTTGGCTGACTCTGACTGGTGTGTGATAGTGGCGATCAACGAGGGTGGTTGACTTTTAGGTAAAGTGATGGAAGGTAAATGGCCCCTTAAATGGAAATTGTCCTCTCATTAAACCTACTTTGTATGAACCGATTCAAAGGATTTTGATTCTAAATGGGAGTTTTAGTGTGAACAACGTAGCTGACTTAAAAGCAATGTTTTTTCTGCCAAACAACCAACCAATAGTTAGTAATGACCAACACAATTGTGCAGAAGGATTCAAGAAAGACCAGGTTTTTCTTCCTGCATGCTAATTTTAGCACAACCTTACAGCAGCTAGTCACATCTCCTGCATGCAGAAGACATATTGCAGTAATCCATCTGTAAACAGCCTCCTCCTCTTCCACCGTGGCGGGGAGAGGGAATAAAGATGCAATACACCATGTTAAATAGTGTGATGCATTTTCCAGTCAATGTTTGCTGGCCCCGGTCTAAAACCTCCTCCAACTCCTCGACGACAACCCACATTCCAGAAAAGTTGGGACACTGTGAAAAACTAATAAAACAGAAGGTGATAACTTGCTAATCGTTTTGGACTGAAAACAGCACAAAGACAATGTATTTAAAGTTTGACCTCATCAGCTTCACTGATTTTTGTGAATATCTGCTTATTCTGAATTTGATGCAGCACATGTTTCAAACAAGTTGGGACAGGAGCAACAAAAGACTGGGAAAGTTGTCGAACGCTCCAAAAACACCTGTTTGGATCATTCTACAGGTGAACAGGTTGATTGGTAACAGGTGATAGGATCATGATTGGGTATGAAAGGAGCATCCTGGAAAGGCTCAGTCGTTCACAAGCGAGGATGGAGCGAGGTTCAACACTTTGTGAACACATGATTGGATAAAGGGGATTGCTGTATGGGCTCGAGAACACTTCATAAAATCTGTGTCCCTGAACACAGGTAATTTGCGAATGACTGGATTCTGTTTATATTTTTCCTTTACACAGCACAGATCCAGGCTAGCTTTTTCCAGCTGTTTTCAGTCTTTATGCTAATCTATGCTAACCGCCTGCTGGATCGACTGTAGCTTCATATGTAGTGATCTTATCACCGAACTGTCTGCACGAAAACACAAAGGGGTCACAAATTGTATATTGCACCAAATGTTTAATAATCAAATAGCCACATTATGTTCATTGCATTTTCTTTTCATTAAATTGCCCTAATCTTTGTCTAGCCAGTTGTGGTGGTTGTTGATAATCATGCTAAATGCAGTTTTCAGTTTATTGCAAACAAATTGTTATTTCTGGCGCCTTAAAAAATGCATAACTTTCAGCTTCAATGCAATATTACTGGGCTCCTTCACCATTATGTTATATCCAGAAAAGATCTGCAAAACTTTGTTTATTTAATGATAATAACTGACACATAATGAATATCTAAATGGAGCTGAACTCAGACATGAACATTTCACTCAACAAAAGATATAGTTCCCCCAGTCTGTCTTTCTTTCTAGCAGGAAATTCTGTCATCTCATGTTGCTCGCCTTGAAAAGTACACATGCAGAGGGCAGACATCATAAAAAAAATGCCTATCCACCTGTTGCTCTTGCATTGGGGGAGCATTTGAACCCCACCTGCAATTCTTTGGTCTGGCAGACTGTGATGTGTGTGTGTGTGTGTGTGTGTGTGTGGACCAAGTGCGTCTCCCCATAAACAGGTGGGGTTCCCCGCCACAGATATCGGGTTCCCCTCTTTGATAACCCATTACAGACTTCATTAATTTCACTCACTGCAGCCACGCACTCGCCGTCTGACAAACTCACTGAGGAATTTTTGTATGGGCGCACCTCCTTGGCCTTGTGTAGGTTTTACAAGCAGAGATTAACATGTGTGAAAACAAATGTAATTTAAGCCTTTATTGTTTTAGGAGGCTGAACCGGACATGCCCGGCGCTAAAAGAGCTGTCTGTATCGGGCAACGCAGGACGATCTGCAATGACTTCATGACGAAAGTTTGCCTCTCATTTGGAAACAATCACGGCGGATGTCCACGAAGCGCACATTAAATCAAATTACGACAAAATATAATTGATGTTCCTTTTCTTTTTTCTCCAATCGAGCAGGGAAATTGTGAGGTTGTGACAAATCATCTTTTACAGTTATGATAATAGGTCTCAAGAGCCTGCACACATTTCTTCCTTGAGCTCTTTTAAGCCAGGAAACACAACTGCGCACATACATCTCGCATGTCCAGCTGCGCAGGGCTAATTTGTGCTTGACTTTGTTTTCTTGACATTGATTGGTTATTCTCGAGCACATGGGACACCCGACACCGCAGCCCCCTTGATTCCAGTTGTGCGGTGAGTCATCTCTGAGTCTGGCAGATGACACAGTGGTGCGAGGTGAACTTGGACTGGACCCGGCTCAGTCCACATTGAGGCTCTGAGCGCTGCGCCACCAACAGCATGGCTAGCATTGCTCCAAACTAACAGAACAATGCCAGGGATTAGGAGGCTAAATTTAGCCGTGAAAGAATGCACGCAAAAACACAAGGACCTTCAGAGGAATTATTTGTTTTATCTTTTTCTTTAAATTATTTGTTCCAGTTTGCAGATAAAAAAAAACTGTAGGCGTGTTTGTTAAAACACTGTATTCCGCTAAGACTGAGTTTGTGTCTGCTGAAGTTGGGTGGGGTCATTTAGGGGCAAGCCGAAAAATGAATTCAGATCAAAACTTATGGCAGCCTCCTTTAACCAATTCCACTGTAACAGTTTGTGTGATTTGAGATCAAATAAGGCCGCGATTTATGTGAGAACTCCAGCTTGTTTGTGACAAACATGGTCTCACAAAATTTGGTGAAACAAGCATAAAGCCTACGATGGCACTGTCTTGCAAAGACAAAGAAAATCGGAGGATTATGCAACATCACACATTTGTCAGATATTCAGATTTGGTTTCAGTAAAACAAACTCAGTCAGAAAAGTTAAACTATTTTGTTGATGTCAGAAAATGTGGATGACACATTAAATTAAACGCAAATTTTAAAAAAACTTGCCGTCAGAGATGTGGTGCTGTTTGTTTAAGTACTGGCGCACACAGCTTTTTTCGAAGGTTATGTAATGTATGTTATCCATTCTGAGGAAAAGTTGCAGTGCAGGCAGAGGTCAAGCTCATCCAACAGGCTAGGATATGAAAACGTAGCTTAGCAAGCTTTCGTTTCCCGCAGGCCTCGTGGATGAAGCACAAGCTGATGTTTGACGGGATGGCTTCGTAATGTTGCATTACGATGTTGCAAACCGCCAGAAGAGCGAATGATGAATGAGAGGATGTTCTGCCGCCGTTCTATTTTTACCAGTTCAAACTAGCGGCAAACTGGAAAGGATGATGCTAAAATAATGGAGGCTAACAGCAGCTACCGACAGCTTTTAAGCTGGAATGCTTTCTTTATAGGAACTGCGAATATTCAGTTTTATTATGGAAAAGCAGTGGCGGAGTGTCGTTTGCGCTCAGGCAGTACTCCACCTACTGTAAGCATGTTGTCAAGCTCAGCTGCGCCTGTTTGCATGAAACTAGCTTTTGTTGAAGTCATTTTTGACCATATAACATCTGCTGTAGGCATTACCAGTACAAATACTGGCTTCTTGTTGAACGCTCGGTGTGCCCAGACACAAGCTTGCCCTTGACACTTTAAAACAGAGGGCTCACCGAGAGGAGCAACAAGTGCATGAACTTGACCCACTGAGGGGGACGAGGACGGAGCGATACTGTTCTGTTTCCAGCGTCAGGACAAAAACATACATGTTGTCGGTTGAAATGACAGCGTTTTCGGTGATAGTTGGAATTTATTTCATTAACCAACCATGAGAGCGGTTTTTGACCGTGACTGTTTCACTGCTATGACCTTTGGCTCTGGGAACATCCATTGGTTTCTGGCATATGTTGTTCAGCTGATTTTTCAACGTTATGACTGATTTGTTTTGTACTGAATGATGAGTTCCAGTAAAAGAAGCTGAATGATGGAAGAATGAAATCACCAGGCACATAGGAGCCACTTGTGCAACATTGTTTAAAGGATATCCATGTCGTTTATTTTTAGAAAGTTATACCAACTATTTAAAAAGGTCCTCATAATGTAGATACACAGGTCACTGCTGTCATTTTTTTTTGTCTTGCTGCTCAGAAGAGAGGCAGCATCTGTTGGGACCTTTAGCTCTCCGTATTGTTGGGCTAACATGGCTTTGAACTTCATTCTGATGAGGCAAGCGTCTTGATTTAACACAAGAGTACAGAGTTTTCTGGAAAATGTTGAGATATTTTTGGCCATAGCTGTGGATGCGGAGCATGTGGATGCTTGATTTCAGGATGATTTACAATGCTGAGGCATCTATAAATCCATAGTGTTGAAAAGATATAAACATACCACAGGGGCCGCCGAACAGTGGGAGTGGGAAGTTGTGGAGAGAAAACCAAACAAAACCGTTTCATCAAGCAATTTTTGATCTTCCTCTTGGCTGAGTATTGATTTTTGTGGTTCCCTGTGTAACTTTGTATGCAATCTGTAACCGTTCAATGCCGTGCAATAGTATCTGCTCTCATTTAATTAACAAGGTCAATCGTTACCTAAAGCAGAGTGAACCCTATCTTTGCACCCATGTTAATTTCTTATTGTCTGCTGTGGAGCTGATATTAAGAATGAAAGGAATATGAGAGAAGAGAGAGAAGAAAACCTCCCCCACACAAGTCGTTCACGTCTGAGTTTGCTGCAAACAGACAGCAGGCATTACTGTTATGTTGCTTGATTCAAAATCATATTGATCTCTGCTCCTTTTGATTCGAATTTTCCCCACTCACAGCCAAATCCTCCCACACAGGCTTTGCTTTTGAAAGATCGCTTTCAGGCAGTTTAAAGATGCCAGCCGCACGCTGAAAATTATTCTCGGAGAATATTACTTTAAAATACGTATTGATTCCCGCTCGCAGAAATGAGGCATTAATGTGGGTGTTGAGTGGAGCGGGGAGATACGGTGGTGAAAAATGACACTGCGTCATGAGCTATCAGTTTCAGTGGCTCAAAGAGAAACATCTGGTTGGACTCGGCTCCAAAGAACACAGACCCGGCTGAGGAGACTGCATAAGTTGGGAGCAGACAGCCTTCAAAACAAACGCCACCAGCTTTGTTGGCTTCTGACACAATTTGCTGGAGGTCTCATTCAGTTTCAGAGCCGGGGGTCTTGCAATGATCTCCATGTGCAGAAGAAACTTATTGCGCTGCAGAAAAAAAGGTGCAGTTACTGCGCATGATAACAGATACCCCTCCTATGAATACGTACGTTACATTGTTACCTCTTTGGACACTGTACATAGTTTGGCTTGAGAGTAATCCATCAACCCAGGGTGAGAAATAGCCTTCTATATTTGGCCTCTACATCTTTAGCTTGTTCTCTCAGCGGGTACAGGGGCAGCTGAGGAGACAACCCTCTCCATCAGTCATAACTGCTGGACAAAGGCCCACTAAAGGGCTTAAAGCAAAGAATCTTCCCCTCATTCGTATAAAAGCCAAGCAGGTCAAAAGGTTCTGAAATGATTTGCATAGAGAATGAGGACCTGACTTTATGACTGCTTGGACTGTGAGTGCTAATACTCTCTGAGGGCTAATTTCTCTAGCTGACAAGCTTTTTCTGTTCTTACAATCAGTGCAGCCGCCAAATAGCCTTAAACTGCTCAATCACTAATAGTTCTAAGGGCTTGTCTGAGGATTTACTACCATCATCACCTGAAAAAGCTAACAAGCAGCACTCTAAATCCTGATCAACCTGGATCCAGTTCATTTCAGTAATTTCTTCTACATCAGCCCAATTTAAGGTATTAAACACCACCATGGGCCACAGAATACGAGCCCCATAAAACGCAAGTGTAAGGCCGGCGATAGGAAAACATTTGGGGAAAGGAGCCGAAACTGGGAATTGCTTCTGTAACGCTGCTGGGTGACCACAAAAATCTGTCTGCGAACCACGTCAAGACTGTGATCATTATTTCACTCTTTTCTCCAGCGTTTCGCCTGCGTTCGTTTACCACCACATCAGCATTTTTCCTCCAAATGAAATCTGAAGGCATTCCTTTCCCTTTCCGCACCCTTTTCAGAGACCTCGTCAAAGCCAATATGGCTTTTTTTTTCTCCTGCTACAAGACATGTACCACAGGAGCTGATGTTGTACAATTACTGTACACTTTTTAATTCAGATGAGTATCTATAAAGCTTGTGGAGACTGAGAGATAAAGAATTTAATATGACACAGATAGAGCTGATGGATCCCCAGCTGGGGAAATTTGGTGTTACAGGCAGCATCAATAAAAATAGCAAAAAATTCTAAATAAGAAACTGAACCTGTACAGTATGTGTACATTTTATACAAAAGACTATAGAAAATATATTGCCAACATATCTGGTTCTTTTACCACAACACAGGTTTACGGATCTTAAAGGTTCCCAATATATCAGCCAATTTTTAAACTTTAAAATCCAGACTTTCTGCAGTTTGCATCAGAAGAAAATGGACGGGAAATCTAATGGAACAATCCATGCAATCAAATACACAGGTACTTAATACTTGTGGCCCTGCAGCTGCAATTTTCAAGCTTAAAAAATAAAACAATTCATCTGTGAGCAACTCAAAGTATCTTGCTGGTGGCAATTCTTTTAAGGGCATGAACTAATTCAAAACGAATTTGTTAAACATGAATTGCACATTATTTCCATTTTATACAGTATTTGTGGGTGAAAATAAAGATCTGGCTCGGTTTATTTATCTTGAATTTAAGCACTTAATTGAATGTAATCTGCATCTTAAACCTACAATAATATACAGTATATATACAGCTGTAACTCAGTTGTAACCATACTCTACTTCTTCAAACAAGTTTTGATCTGATGTGACATTTCTCCAGAACAGATAACTGGTAGTCTGCACAATGAATGATCTGTTGGTTATTGTTCTGTGCTACATGAGCATATCATTTACTCTTAAGTAATTTCACCTTAGGCATGTGCACAATGTCTACAGTAATATTCTGGGATGTTTCAGATCTGCTGAACACAGTGAGGCAATTTCTAAGCTGGAGCATAAATATGCCCTGGCAAAGGTTGATATCTTGTGGTTCCAGAGCTTATCCCACAGAACTACTCATGGCTGAAATGATTGACATATTAAGTTTAAATAATGGTGTAGCCATCCCATGCTGTCTTCAAAGTGCAACTCGTGCAATTTCTGAAATGTTAAGAAGTATTAAACTCTGGGTCTGTACTACAAGCTGCGGCAGGGTTTCATCCTATAAGAGCTGAATGTTGCAGGGTGGTTGGAGAATTGTATGCATTTATCCATTTTAAGGATCCAAACCTCCGTCCAAGTGGCATATACATTTCACATATAAAAGAGGCAGCAAGAAAAAGTCCATTGTATTGTGTCAGAGCAACGTTTGCCGATGCACATAGTTTCCAATAAAAAGCAGGCTGATAGACAAACTGTAGTTCAGGGTCACACCAGAAAGTAGCAGACTGAAGGTCATTTGTGTGCTTGGTGATGTAGAGACTAAGAGCAAACATAGAAGCTCTTCAAACGAGCTAGCTCCATGAACGAATCCCCTTCGGCGTCTGTATGAGACAGATGAGGTTTAAACTGAATGCAGTCTGGACCCAACCACGGCAAAGTTAGACGGCGTTTAAAGAGCAAGAGAGTCTGCAGGGTGGATGGAAGGAGAAACCAGGTGACTGGAGTTTGTATCCTGTTGAAACCAAAAGTCAGTGCTGACTTCTACTAGCTTCCTGTCCTCATGCAGATGCTCATGGGCACCTTCAGCATCTGTATGAGACGCAGAGGGGTGTGACGAACCGTCTGCATTTGATGACCCGGGATTGAGAACGGGATGTCTTTTGTGACGTAGTTTATACTCCATTAAGAAGGGCCATGCGCAGATGGTGCAACAGAGCCAGTGAGCTATAATAGCTTCCTCTGTTTTGGTTCCCTCAAAGGTCAGCAGTGTCTATATGGTCTGCTGTTGGTCAGCAATGCAAATTCTCGTGTCAGAGTCCACCAAAGTTGAATCTGATGCCGAGGATTCATCCTGAAGATTAATTTCCATTTTCAACTGCAAGTTGTTTATGTTTATAAATCTGTGGGACTTCTGCAAAAAGGTTTTGCAAGTAATAATTTTCCATAGTTTGGTTTCTTGTGATCAGATCCCAGCAGTTTGATTTTTTTGCTTTTCCCCAAGTTGCACACAAATCAAAAGGGCATTACTGAATAATACAGCTCACCACTTTTCTGTATTCTGCACTCATCTGTTCTGTTCTAAGGAGTGTAAAAACTAGATGGCTTACATTCAGATGTGCGAGAAGTGTTTGCATCTCCTGCACTACTTGCGGCAGACAGCACTTGTGAGTCTCAAGTGTCCTCATTCTCCGCTTGAGTTGACCACCACCCAAGCCCAGAGAGGCGGTATGAAGTCATCACAAAAGTCGAGAGCTACTGTGCCACAGAGACTGATGTTCAAGGAGGGAAGAAAAGTTGGCAGGAAATCAGTGTTGTGTCACTGGAAAGGATTTGCAAGTGGGAGGAGGGAAAACCAGGGGAAGTAGGGAGGGAGGACGAGAGAGAGGAACTCGGGCTGAAGCGGAAGAGGGACGCTTTGGAGAGAGCAAAGGGAGGTTGAGGGGAAAACGTTGGAGGAACGAAGCAGAATGAAGAGACGCGGGGAAAGTTCTAGGGAGTGGAGGAAGGTGAGGAAGACTTGTGGTTGCGAAGGAGAGAGAACGGCGGTGTTGATAGAGGAGGTGAAAGACATTTTCTCCGGCTCCAGGCCCAGCTGGTGTCTACGCTGGACCGCTGCGGGTGTCAGATCTTTATTCCAACCCTGGAGACAGCTGGAGGTGTCAACGCCGCGCCAGCCTCAGTTATACTTCCCCACAAAACTCAGCCATGTGTTTGTGCACACAGCAGCCCCACTGTCACAACAAGCAGAGCTCATACGGACACAGGTTCTCCCTCATCTTACCACTATTTGTACAATAATGCTGAATCAATGGTTTGATTTGTCATTCCGCCACATCCAAAATTCTATTTAAAAAGGAATAAAACTTTAAATTTGTATTTTGAAACTGTAAAATGGCCACTTGAAAACCAGAAATCACTTGTGGGATTTATAATGGAGCATGACAAGAACCAAAAGAAAAGTTATAGAGGGGCTTTCATGCCCCATTTACATTGAAACAATCACTCAATACTGGGGTTTCAAATTCTCAGGAACCACAGACAGACATTTCAGGGGTTAACCGTCTAACTACAAATCAAACTGGTAGAAAGGCATTTTATACATTTCTTAATGGGTTCCAGAGGAGAGGATGGCTCTCGACTATCACGTGCGTCTCCGGAGCTCCCGCGACACCTCTAAAGAGTTACAGCTCTACGTAAGGACAGGGAAAATTCAAGACATTAGAGGAGATGAGAGGAATTTCTTTTCTTTTCCTGTTTATTTTGATGAGGTTTTCTCAGACTGAGTCCAGAAAGGTAGCACATCCTGCCGCTGAGACGTATTGTGGAGCATTTGCATGAGTGAGGCGCATTCCTCTGTAATGAGGTTAGTTCTGGTCTGATAGGTGAATGACGACGATATGACGGCCCCTGCAGGAATCTGCTAACAGCAGGGTCCAGAATGATGCGTTTAATTCCAAAACGATATTCTAAACGTTTAGACCAAAAAAACAAAGACACAAAGTGAATCATTTCCACTAAAAATAAAAATTTATGATTTTTTTTTAAAAACTACTTTTTGAAGGAGAACGAATAATGTCTGCCCTTTGCTGGACTGGAACGCTTCCAGTTGAGATTTGACAGATCACTCTCCACTCAGCTGCAGCCTTCTTCAAAATAATGTGTCCACTTCATGGAGGGAAATCATTTACTATCTATAAATCAGACAGGATCAACGGACTGAAATCCTCAGAGTGATCACTTTGTGAGAGTATGCTTCACTTTTTCGCATGATTTAAGAGGGATGGATTCAAAGTTTGCAAAAAAAAAAACAACGACCAAATACTTTCTGCAACATTGACTTCATTTATAAGATGAAAGTAAGTCATAAAAGGGAAGTGAAATGGAAAACTGAATCCTCAGGTTCTTCACTTGAAAAGGTTGAGCACACTTTGTTTCACTCTCTCCACAAGCAAACGGCCCCGAAATACTTAACATATCGTCGCAAGGCCTGCATCAAACTCAGAGAGCAGATGTGTTTATGGGAAATGGGATGCCTAATAAATCTTTGGCATAATGTTATTGAATTAGTAGGGACTTAGGACCAGATACCATATTAAACCCTGTCTTTTCCAGTTCACTGCTTTTGATAGCGATATATTGGAGTCCCACATGATATACTCGCGTATCTGCCGTCGTTTTTCATCACCTCCAGTGAGGCACTGGTGAGGGGGTGACGATGAATAATAAATGAGTCTGAATTTTCTGATGGAATTTCCATTTGCACTGTGAACAATTTTCAGGAAAGAGGATTTACGCTTAATACCTCGCGGTGCCCCCTCCAACAGTTGCTGTTTGTAGCACAGATTAACGGCGAGATCTCCATCTCGTCCATGGCATGATGTGATATTTGCTGCCATTTAAAAGATACTTATTAATCTGAGGACTCAAATCTTAGATGTTCAAGCTGAATTAAAGCGACTATCCCTGGAATGAATATTGGTAAAGCACCAAATCTACGAATACACAAGTCTAATGCACCGCAAATAAACATGTTGGACCCCAATATTGCATCTTTACAAGGCTAAATCTTATGATATCTGATTTTCAACAAGTCTGTGTGCCTGTGTTTTAGGAAGACGTGCTTTTAGCTTTGCTTACAGGAATCCATTGTTAGCATAATGCTGTGAGGAACAACTACAACATTAATACTGCCAATGATGTTAGTATCAGTTACATGACTTATGATGCTAATGTTGTTATCACAGACCAAAAATGACACACTGACACTGATACTGAGATAAAATCATCATTAAATCAAGCTCAATTCAAACTTTTTATTGCTACAATTCCTTCAAATTTTCTTTCAAATGCTGAAAGCATCAGATAGAGTTTAACATTTTGCTCAGTTTTTGTTGTAACCACACAGAATCAATGAATATCTTACTTAAATGTATAGGCCTGTCCGGAAATTCCATACTATGCGCTACATAGTTTTTACTTGATGGGTTTTAATTATTGTGCTTGTATTTATCTTGTGTTATTTGTGTTTTTACTTGCTCTGTAAAGTGTCCTTGAGTGTTCTGAAAGGCGCTTCTAAATAAAATGTATTATTATTATTATTACATACTTACATGCATCAATATGTGTACTATCGATGAGATCACCAGTATCAACAGGCAGTTGTGTTAATAAATAGTTGTATGTATATTTTTTAAACATCACCGTGGTAACCCGAGCCTGACATTTGCAATAACCGCTTATCTAGCAGTAAACACAATAATAACGCTAATCATATAATACATCCGTGATGGAAGTAGAAATGCGAGCCACAGATGAAGTTGTTGTGGATCTCACCGGCATCTTCGTCGCCAAATAATCGTGAAGTTACTGGAAAAGGAAAACAACTAAAGTTTTTCAATATGCAGCATCTATCCATCTTTTCTTCGTTAAGACCGCATTGCATCATGGGATACTGTCCAGTGTTTGCATCCTGAAATAGTGTGCACCTCACCTACTATTTAGTTCATACTACGATTTCGGACGGGCCCTATATTTTACGTATTTCCACTCCATCAGTCCTCCGCTCCCACTGGTCCATTCAAAACATATTAATTGCTTCGCAGTTATGATCTGGGTTTAGTTTTAAAAAATGGCACATGTGATGAACAGTAAAGATTTGGGGCTTTCCTGAAAAAACATCGAGCTAAAGCCTCTTAAGCCCTCTGCAGGAAAAGTCAGCAGCTCACCAAAGCCATTGGGATTCATCCTCTGGGGACCAGGAATTTCACAGCAGATATTATACAGTATGAACCAAAGTGGGGCACCCACCAACCAACCGATGTTAGAGCCACACTTCTAGCATGTCTAAAAATTCAGACAATGTCCAGCCCTATTTTAAGCCATGGACTCATCAGACATGTCCCATTAGCCCTTTGTCTTCTTGGTCCACGCTAGATGAACAAACATACTGCTGAACATTTGGGATAAAACTTATAACAGAAGTACACCGAGCATAATTGTTTTGGTCCAGCAGAGTAACAGACACCATTTGATTGACAACTTCTTATCACCTAGCATGTCAGCAATAGCCCCAGACTGTCCCTCTCATAAACGTTTCATGCATCACCTCCTTGCCGTGACCTTTCCTCTCCTTACAATGTTTGCAATGCAGGAGGTTCATCCCACTTTTCCTCGGGATGAAAGCAGAAGCTAAATACCTCACAAGCAAATGTAAACAAGCTCACACACCCTCACATGACACATCTTTCCTTTCTTCCCAACATGGCTCGTAATCGGATGCCTGGATGCCCCTTGCCATCCCTCATTACCCGGCATTCCTGAGGGCTACATGCCGAGGGCGCGGCAGAGAGGCTGGTGTGAGGTTGGCGCGGGGCCAGGTGACAGTGATTGATCGGAGCATGATTGATGGCTGCAGCTGATGCTCCGGCTCTGTTTTCAATTGTTGTTGGATCTGGCACTTCTCACCTTGTAAAAGTGCTTTAAGGGGAGCTTTGGGATGAATGAGGGTATAGTGTTCGAAGTAGAGGATGGTAAGTGTGAAAAGTGGTCGAGCGGCAGAACTTGAATGGATGGACTGGACTTTTTCTTACACTACTGCTCTCAGATGGAGAAAAGATGGCTGCTGTGGAAGTTTAATGGTGCAGGCTTTGTTTTGTATGAGGCCAAGAGTTGACATGGTCCCCATAACTGGTGCTGAAATGTGCAGCCAATGGCGAAGCCCCTAATGCACCAGAATCGAACATTTTTCCTATGACTTAGCATTTTGCATCTAACCGACTAAGAAAGTCAACATTAATTTTACCTTTATAGATGTATTTTAGCATCCAGGCGGCATTTTTTAAGAATTGATCTTACACAGGAGTTTACCAACTTCCTGAGTACACTCACTTGTGACAGTTATCTTGCAGAATATTTGTACAACCATGGTTCAGTCTCGAAACAACTGTTAGAGCGAATCAAGCCAAAGCTCATTATATTTAGATGGCCCTCCCAAGAAAACAAAAGCTTCAGCGGTTTCAGCAAATGCCCTAAAATAACATTTGTTTACATTCAAGTCATAAAGTGCAGCGTGATGCTGCAGAGCCACAAAGGAGGTAGAGGGGGAGGGCTGGGTCAGCAAAACGTCGCTGTTCGACACTGTCGACCGCCGTTCGCTTAAAGTTTCCAAACAAACGTCAACATTGGGCTCTCTTAACCGTGAATGGCATTCCCTGACCTTAAACCAAGTAGTTATTTTCACCCAAACCATGTTCTTCCCCTAAACAAGTCGTTTTTGTGCCTTAACCGAACCGAACCTAAACCATACTGTTTTTAAAAACGATGACAAATGATGTCTGTGCTGAAATCCCGCTGATGTGAGATTAAAGTGAGCAAACACTTTCGGTCGATTGGTGGGTCTATACTCTCACTGGTTGGACAATCTCTGGTGTTGCTTTTCAGATATATCTCGATATATCTGTCAGATTTCACAACAACAAACAGCACAAAATTCACTTAAAAGAAATAAATTGACGCACTTTTTTGCATGTGTATTTTTAAGTTGCAGAGAGTAATCGGCGGAGGCTGTTATCAAGTTGGTCCTCAAATTTGAATGTTGTGTCACGCCATCAGCATAGACACATAAAATATCCTTTAGCATCTGTATGAGATGCACCCAGCTTTCAACCAACTCCACTGTACACCCATCTGTAGCAACAGCAAGTCAGCGGACGTAGTATGAGGAGCTAAAGAGTCTGGGTATGGAGGAGGTTGGGGGGGTGGATGGGTCGAACACACCCAGCAGAGCGCTGCTCTGTCCCATGTGAAAGTAAACGTTAATGTTGACTTAAACCAGCTAGTCGTTCCTCTCCAGGCTGCCAGTCTAAGCTTGATTTTAATCATAAGACTGAATTAGCAAACAATTCGAATTTCCTATTTTCTTCAGTCTTCTATAAGTTTCCACCTCCTGCCTGCCAGAAAGCTACTGGACGCACCTCAGAGAAGAAGCTGACAAGAAAAATTGAAGCGTTGCTCGCACTCGGTGGCGTGCTTGTTGTGAAAGCATCTTTCACTCGTGCTGCCCTTTACTTGAACGGGTCAGCCGCTGCATTTGGAGAAACATCTTTAAGGCAGTGATGTGTCTTAAAGGCAGGAATCTCAGCTATTTCAGCCAATGGTGTTAATGAACATCCCTGCTAATCCTCAACCGTCACCGTGGCTGTTTTGTTCTATGAAGGCAGTAAAAATCCTAACTGTTTCCATGTTAAACGGAAATACCCGTTCTCTCTTTCCAAGTGCCCTGGGTTGGACGTTTAGCTGAGGCGAACAGGTGGCGCCCTCATTCCTCCACCCTGCTACCCCACTGTCCCTGCTGGGGGCTGCATAGCTGACACCTTTGCTGTCCGAGTTCCTGCTTCGCAGCCAGGACTGAGGCGCTATGTGTCCCAGCAGGGAGGCAACCTACCGGGAGAGCCAGGGTGCTCCACAGCATGCCAACAGAGAGTAAGAAAGGACATAAGAGCCTCATCTGTGACCTTCTGAGACACCAGCAGCTATCTGCCCTTTACTGCACTGCTGTGGTCCATATTGCACCAGTAGAGACGAACAAAGTAGTTAATGTCACAAGTAAAATTATAATTGTCTCACTCCTAAAGCTTCAAGCAGTTTAACTTATGATAAGATAAATTGTTTTGGTGCAATGAATTTGCAAGATGGATTGGTGGAGAGAGAGTTAAAAGTATTTGATTTGATGCTTTTAGCGTCAGCGCCTTCTCAGAGATTCACCCACCAACCTGACATTTTTTCCAAAGCCACTGATATTAAACGTACCGACTCATGTAGTGTACCAGCAGACATTATTAAACCTGTGATAAAACGTCTGTTCTGATTCCAGCTCACTCTTCGATTTGGCTGCTCCGGTTCAAAAGCTGAAGGGATCTGCGGTTTGTATGCTGAGGTAATTGGACTGATCGCTAATTGGGTGTCAGGAGAGAAAGGAGCAGGTGGGCTGCTTTTAAATCAGCGGAGGGAAAAAGTAGTAAGGTTGAGTGCCGGAGCTCCATGGAAAAAAAAGAAAGAAAAGAAATCTCCTTTATGGTGTTTTTCTTCTCTGTGGCCATAGACCGGTTATGGAGTCAGGAGTTGATCGATCTGTTTCCCCTAAAGATCCTTGAAGTTGAGTGGGATTGGTGACAAAGCCTTGGTTCTGTTAATATGGGCCCCCGATGACCTGACGGTATTTGAACTGCCCTTCAGGTCCAGTGATCAGAATGCTCCGTGTTATAACCATGAGCACCATGGAAGGGGTTAAGACTCAGTCGGTCCGCAAGGGCCAAGCCTCCAACATACTCGAGGATCTGCGGTTCTCTTTGCGAGGATCATGGACCTACAACCTGTCAACCTTGGCTGAATTCATGTCTCGCTGGCCGATGGAAAATATCAATCAATCATTACCTGAAGCCCACCGTTCAACAGCAGCAAATCCAGTCTGTAAATGTTTTATCTTCGAGGACTATTCTTTTTAAAAAGATCTTGTTTCAGTCAATAATTCTGTCAGAGCATTATTTTCCTGAAGATGTCGCACTTTCTGAACTCCAGTCTCCTACAAATCTTTGGATATTTATTTTCATTTTACTGATGTGTCTATAACTATTTGTACATTACTGCATGATGCTGTAGATTGTGGTTAGTTGTGGATGGACGTATAGACGAACCTGCAGGATTAGGACCTACAGTTCCAAGCTGTGCCTCTGCATGCACTCAAAGGTCTGCAGCACGTCAAATAGAAAATGTCTAAACTCTGCAAGTGTCTGCTCCAATTACATTAGAAGAGCAGCAGCATGAGTTTGCATGTCAGATGTGTCATGCCATGTGAAATGTCTGTCTTTAACTGCCTCTTAAGACCATTTTCATGACTGCAGTATCCTCTAATCTTGGAGTGTTGCTCAAACAAGCCTCGATAACATTTATATCACAGTATGACATTGCCTCAGCTATGTTTTGGAATAAAGCCCCAGGAGAAGTAGAAGAAAAACAGGTTCTGTTGCATCACTTTTCGGTGATTTCCATTCAGCCTGCCAATCAGAGCAGGCTTCAGTGAACACTCCTACATTCAACCTGTTGCCTAGAAATAGAAAATATCAGAAAGACATACACTGTTCCTATAAAGACAAATGAGTTATTCTCTTCTAAACCACTTTCCCTGTTGATTAGTGTAGGATCTATGCACTTTTGAGGTTTCATATAATGGTTTTCCTCAGAAACCTCTCAGGTCCTATTTATCAGCTGCACAACCTCTCAGGGTTTGGTCTAAATAATCACTTTATATATTCTTGACTGTGAATTTCAGATAACTCCGTCAAGATACACGGTGAGTTCAAAGGGTCGTCCACAGCTGAATCTCACAAAACAGGAATGTGATCCAATAACGCACTGATTAATTTCCATAATCAAATTTTGCTTGTGCCCTATTTATTAAAGTAACATATGAGAATATGCTTGCAAAAGCAATGGGAGAGCCTTAAAATTGCCCTGGGTGAATGTTTGTCCCACCACACATGCGAAATGAAGTCATGTGCACCACCGGGGATGCACAGCGTTTGCGTGATCCATCACATCAGGCATTATCAGTCATATAATGAAGGCTTTGGTTCCGCTCCCATGCTTTCTTTTCTCTCACACTCCTCAGACGTTTTTTTTTTTTTTTTTTTCCAAATAATAAACTATCTCATCCCTTTTTCATTACACAAGTATTCCAACAGTGGAGTAGCCTGAAGGTTAGAGGAGCTTTCTTGTGACCGGAAGGTCATATAGTCTGAATCTGCCAGATTTGCTATGAAAACCTGGGTGGGGGGAACTGAATGAATACATTACAACCTCCATCAAAGTGCCCTTGAGCAACACATACTGCTCTCATTGGCTCCAGTGCAGCTGCTCAGAACAGATTAGAACCTTTTTGCACCTGTAGCTAATAGCAGAAATCTTATGAAATTCTTTTTTATTTTGTAATAATCACACTTTTTAGGAATCAATTTGTAACTTAAAGGTTGATCGATCCATGTAGCATCAAACAAGAGTAATAACTGGAGATTCCTGCATGAAATAAAACCTGTTAGACGTACATTTAAGAGAGGAGGGAGGCAGGGGGGGGCGCGGCGCAGTTGTGTGAAACGATCTGGAATGAGATTTAACACTTCTAATTGCATCTATCAACAATCGGGGCTTTCACGTCAAAGCCAATGTGTTTCCTGTTAGCTGCACACCGTTCGTGACAGCCCTGCAATTAATTGAAACATTAGAGAGAGGGGGGAATGCTCCGGGGGCTTATGTGGCCTTGGCCGATGCGTCACATGCACTGCAGCCCCCGAAAGACACGGAAAGCACGAGCTATCCAGCGTCGGCTTAGCCTAGCTCGAGTGTCAGCAGGCTAGCTTTCCTCCCAGTCAGGGGGAACCAGATGTAACTTTGCACTCAGCATTAGCACTTCTATCATGTCGAGGCAGCCGCCGCCGCGGAAACGTCCCTTTCGTGACGAGGTCGCTGCTCTGCTGTGTATTATTTTCTAAGTCTGCTCTTCAGAAAGTATTAGACAGGCATCTACTTTCTGGTGCTCATATGATTCACTGGCTTGTTACACGAAGGTGTGCACTGTGGATATTCAGGGGAAAGGGTGAAGTGAGGAAAATGGGAACAAAATGGGGAGTGGCAGGACGGACTCGATGAGAGAGACCGTCCTGAAGCCAAAAGATTTGAGATCTCAGTCGCAGCTTATGTCCTTCAGCAAGTCACTAAACCCATTGTGTGCATCATTTCATGAAAACCTAAAAGTAATTTTTTTAAAAACTCCCACAGTAGACATTTGCTTTTATAGTCATGTCGCATATTACAATTAATATACTGAGAAACTCATCAACAAAACATTTTCTGTCAGTTTTTCAAGAATATAATAATCTTTGTGTCATCTGTCAAGCAAAAAAAAAAAAAAGCCAAATCTTTGCTGGGTCTAGCATCTAAAATGAGGATTATCTCTGTTTTCTATCTTTTAAATTGAATATCTTTGCATTTTAGAGTGTTGGACAAACAGCTTAACTTCGGGTTCTGGGAAATTCAATTCAATAGGCATTTGTAGTTATTTTCTGGCGTTTCAGAGAGTAAACGATCAATCAGTGACCGAAAACAGTGAACAGATAAATCCTTAATGAAAAATACTGTCAGTTGCAGCTTTAAGCAAGTCCTCAAGGGACACGTCAATCACAAAACGCTTTTGGTGTAGTTTGTCCCAGCGTTTGTGTGATTTATTTACGTCACGGTGATCAGGTTTTTATTATGCTTTAAAACGAAGAAAATTAAAAGCCTTTGCTGTAAAAAGGGGGGGAAAAAAAGTAGATCGTTTTGCTTCCTGACTTAAACTTTATTTTCCCAAGTGCATCCATCTGCGAGGGTTTAGGCCACGCTGGCATTTCTCACATGACTCTGTCTGCAGCTAGTGTGTGTGTGCATCAGTGAATCTGTTGTGACGACTGGCTGGAGTGTTGTGCGTCTCCGCTGGAAAAAGAAACTTGATTTCCTCAGATCCATTATCGAGCATCGCTATAAAACTATAAAAGTGTTTTCATTCTGACAATGACAAACTGCCACGGCTCCAAATTCGCACCAACATTTGTGACTCTTTTTGTTTTTTTAATGTTGGAAAACTCATTTAGCGATGAAAGTCATGTCTAACATTGTGTGTCTGTTCGTTACAATGGAAACTGTTGTGTGACATTCACTGCATGCCAGGGGTCAGCAGCGCCAGCCCCGAAGCAAACTAACACGTCAGTCAAAAGACGGACTTGGAAACAATCTTAAGCATTATTTATGAGGCTGGCAACTGCCATTACAATGAACTATGACATCACCTAAGCTTCGCCCATTAAGCATTTATTTGCAGCAATGTGGCACCTCGCACATCAAAGCTGTCCGCCTGGTATTCCCTGCACCTCCGACAGCCTGCGGCTAATTACATGATCTGATGGTTACACAAGGAAGGTTGTGACTGGATGCTCGCTGCCGGGACAGTAAACGTGCACGCCGCTGCCTCGACAACAACAGCTGCTGTGCCCTTGAGCAATGTGCTAAACCCACAACCGGCCCAGTAGCTGCTCATTGGCCAGCAGTGTGTAAACTGGGCAGCTCCCAGATATTAACCAAATCTTTTGTTATGGAGGGTTGCCAAAAGAAAATATATAAGGGGGGTCAGCTGCAGAAAATGAGACGTTGGACACTGAGGCAGGTGATATTTAGGGACTTGTTGACAAACTAACAGATTAGGTTTGCTTAGTTTTTTTGTCCATCTTGAAAGGGTCAACAGCAAATTTCACAGAGCTATCAGTTGTTATATTTTTATGTCTAATTCTTTTTACTGTCCCTCCCGTTGTGTCCACTGATGAGGTGTAACTTGACTCACAAGCCAGATGATACTGCATGCATTAAAGGAGACTTTTTACATCCCTGATTCCAAAAAAACGCTGTGTAAAACATCAATAAATCAGAATATAATCATTTTCTGAACATTTTTCACATAAACTCAATTAAAAACAGCACAAAGGCCATATATTGAATGCTTGACCTCATCAGCTTCATTGGTTTTTGTAAATATCTGCTTATTCTGAGGATGCAGCAACACGTTTCAGGAGCAGCAAAAGACTGGGAAGGTTGTGGAACGCTCCAAAAACACCTGTTTGGATCATTCCACAGGTAAACAGGTTGATTGGTAACAGGTGATAGTATCATGATTGTCATTCACAAGCGAGGATGGAGCGAGGTTCACCACTTTGTGAACACTTTGGACTCAGGGACACTTTGCAAAACCATTTTCTGTAAACATGTACTTAATAGTTATTAGCTATTAAGTTAGTTATTATAGTTAATTTGCAAATGAGTAAATTCTGTTTTTATGTAGTTTTTCACAGCATCTCAGCTTTTTTTTTTGGAATTGGGCAGAATATCTGTAAATATCAGTTTGGAGAAATGAGTGATGAATATGATGAGGAAATCTGTGCTATGTTTACTAAAACTAGCCCAATGTATGCAATATTGAGATTTCAAGTTACAGCCGCAGTACATTATTAAATACATTAAAAGACGGCATCAAAATATAAACACAAATTTGCTCTATTGCGAAACCAATCTGAGATTAGAAGCTGTGATCACTCTCAAGTTGTTTAAAATGTGCTTTAAAACAGGACGTAACGATGTTCATAGTTTCTGGTGCTGTAAAAACAGCAGTAAAATAGGCCCAACATTTCAATTAGGATCAGTCGACCAATGTTCTTCATTTTAAAATCATATCTTTTGTGATTATATATTTAAAAGGGGAAAAAAGACTTTGGCTTTAAAGAATGTTTAGAAATGTATGAATTCTATCTGGGCCCCTCTGTCATGATTATGGTCTCCTGATATTTGTTCAAAGCATTTAACCAGTATATGTAGGGTTTGGGAGTCCATTAGGAGAAATGGAATATAATATCCATAGGTATATTTTCATTAGTGTATAATCAACTGAAAATAAGATTCTTTGCATCTTCATTACCTTCGAATGAGCTCTTTATATCTACAGAGGGAGCAGGTCATCTTCTACATAGTCCGCCATGTTGCTACGCCGTGTTTCTACGGTAGCCCAGAACAGACAAACAAAACATTAGTTCGAGAGAGCACGTTCACAGTCTAGCTGTTATGATCTGCATCCTCACTGCTAGATCACACTAAATCCTACACAGCAGTCCTTTACGTATTTGTGAGAGCAAAGAGATTAAATCATCAGTCTGTGGAACTCTTTAAATGTCCAACCAGACCCTTTCTTAGGGCCACATTTGGTCCACAAGCCAAACTTTGAGAAGCCGTGCATCAGCTTCTTACAGCCACAGAGTAAATAGAAATTCACTACAATGACTTCTGTAATGAAAATATAATCAGATATCACACTTTCACTCAATACCCAAATGTGCCCTCTGGGATCAATAATACAGTTCATCTTTTTTAATGTCACTTTGATCTTTAGATGTAAGCAGGCGAAAGCTTAGATTAATTGTCTCGTTTTGAAATCTCGCCCCGGGCTGATCTCACTTTCAAGTTGGAGAGGAAGCGATCCTGGAGCGATCCGGCTCCTTTCAGGCCGACAAGAACAAACAAGATTTCTGATCAGCTGGAGCAGGAAGTTCACGAACAGGTGGCTTCGAGAAAACCTTTCAGGTTATTAATGCTGCCGCTGTGCCAAAAGATGCCTCCACCTGTGGCGCTCGAGCGGTTTGAGCTGCTCACACGTTTCTCTCGCCACGTTAGAAGCCTGCAATTTTGTGGGTGTCGTGAAGTTTACGAGTCAAATCTAAGATCGCTCCTTGTTCTTTTCTACTTGAGAAGGAAAAAAATGACAAACAGCCCTGAAGCTCTAAGGTTTTGTTGTGCTGCAGTCGGATTCAATGCAGTAAATGATCTCATATCAGTTGCACAAAGGCCACATTAAACAGCAACGCTTGTGAAACTGAATCATTTGAGTGATTTTTCACTTGAGATAATCGTATAAAAGAATCAGTTCAACCTGGACATCATGAGGTTATAACATTTTTATTGATATCTGGTGTCGTTCATGTGAGAGTCTTTGTGCATCAGAACACCAGCATATAAAGAGGTTTGACTTGCAATTCAGACCTCTTGTAAATTTCTGAGCCATTTTCAGGATTTTTTTAATCCAGATTGAGTTTAGACAAAATGTAAAGCATTTCACTGACACTCTTAATGTGGGTATTTGGTTATTTTAGTGTGCAGCGGTTTGTTCGGGCTGCAGTTTTTTAGCAAAGGCGCAAGCTCTCACCCTGGTTTCTGTATGTTTGACCCATTAGTCTCCATTGTACACCCATCAGGTGGCTCCCAAAAGAAGGCTGCATGTGCATGGTTCGGTATCCGGTCTGAGCAGCAAACAGAACAAGATGCCACAGCGATGCTTTTACAGCTACTGGAGAAGCTTGTACATTAAAAGTAAACAAATTATCAGTACTTCACTGACACAATAGGTTATCGACTATGAAATAGAACAAGGCACAACCCGCGTTACCAGACCATCACTGAAGCCTTCAGTCCGCCTGGGAAACGGCAACTGCAAACATCAAAGCCTCAATCTCTCCTCTGTTATTCCTCTTTCCTTTAATCCTTCTCTGACTTGAAGAATTCCACTTTAGCAGAATGTCACATAATTACCAAACAGGTACCGATGGACTCTCATAAGGATTACAGTCCTGCCTTAATAACCACCGCTCGAATGGTAAACAGTCCATTCTGGAGTTACTGTCGGAGGGGGGGTTGCAGTGGGGATCTGCAACCATGACTTTCTGGATTCTTCTTCCTCTTTTCCTCCTAATCATACAAAACCTATGTATTTTCAGGGCATCTTTGGCGCGACGCAGTCATTGTTGCAGAGATCACTTCAGCTTGCGCCGTTTTGGACTTTCGGTTTGAGGGAACTTCACTTTTTTTCCATGCCGTTGTTTTCATTTTTGTTCAAGCGTGGTGGCTATCACAGTCAATGATAAATACCTACTTCTTCTTCTACACGTCCTAAAAAATATAAACGCCATTATTCCCCTACACTCATTAAATTTCTTCCCGCTAATGCCTCGCTCGCTGTTTAAAATAACTCATGAAAGCCTCATTGAAATGGACATAAATGAACTCACTCGGTCTTGCATCAATTGATGATAATGAGTCGCCCTCTGGCCTGTACTCAAACGCTTCTACTGCCCATCAGCTTTATGACATTAATTTTTTTTTCTCCAATCTGTATAAAAATTGGCCTTAAACCTAAATCTCAAACCACCTTCACGCCACTGGTCCTCATTGGTCTCAGGCCGTGTCTCCGTTGTGTTGACAGAAATCAAAGCTGGCAGTGGAGTGAGAAATAGTGAATGCGTACACCTTTAATCCCTCTTATCCTGCTGTTAGGCCAGGGTGTGTCCCCCGGTCGTCCATAATAGTCTGCAATGAGCAGCTTGAGTAAACACAATCAATGGAAGATAGTAGCATATGCGCCGCCGAGACTTCCGACGTCCCCCCCCTTTTGTTCACCCCTCCACGTGTTTGATTACACACCCCTACGTTTGTGGGTTGCAAGCAAATTACAACCTGAGACAAAGGTATTGATGCAATATTACACGTGGGGAGCAATAATCGGTGATGTTATCGCCGTCGCAGGATTGTCTTGGAAGGAAAGCCTGATTCTGCCAGAGGGGTGCCCTCTCTCCCCGTCCCCCTCTCTGCGTATGGTGCTCCTCCATGCTCTCTTACTCCTGGATTACAATCTCTTCATCCATTATTAATGAAGTTAAACTACTAGTGGCATGCTGAATGTGCTGCATGGGAGATTTGTAGCTAATCCAGCGCAAAACAGCCCCAGTCACATAATGAAGGGAAAAAAAGCACAAATGTCAACAGTTTCACACTGGGACTGGATTAGACACCCCCACCTCAGCCTCCTCATTCACACAAGGCCTCGCTCTCTCTTCCACGCCACACACACACACACCAAATCTTGCACCATTCAGCATGAAGAGTTATGAGTCTACAAACATCCATCACCTTTTCTGTGGCGCTTCCCCGCCGACGGATTAGTGAATCTGAAGTGCTCCGTTGAGGTCTACGTGTGAAATCGTCCAACTTCCAACGATTAACAGCTGCGGCGCTGTTTCTTAAAATCTGCTACACGTAAAGGACGTGGCGCAGGCTCACACGGGGGCTGTGGATGCTGACCCTGCGTCATCTTTACGATTCCCGCGTGTCGCTCGCAGTCTGGCGCTTGCAGGGGGTTGGTCGCTGTGTTGTGGTGAAACTCTGCACTCGTGTACAGTTCAGCCATGCGACGTGGCTCCATGAGGAGCAGAGATGAGCATGAAACGCTGGAACTAATCAGAACACAGGACATGGGACTAGCATCGTGATTTCAGATTAGCCACCCTCCCTCCGTTTCTCCCTCTCTCTCTCTCTTCGTGTCTTTTATCTTCGTCGTCTTTTATCCACCTTTTTCGAGGTGATGTGTTTGATCTGCATGGCGTCGTTTTGTAAATCAGTTCTGATCTCCATTTTGCTTTATTTTCTCCTTCAGTCTTCTCATATGCGTCTCTTTCTCTTGTGTCTATTTTAAACACTTTTCTCAGATCTTTCTAAATCATGTGCTTTTATCAAAACTTCTCTGTTCATGCTAGTTTGCCGTCGTTGTTTTCTTTAAGTTTACAGCCCATACTGTAACGTCAAAGACTGTTAGCCATTTTCTGTCAGCTGGGGTTGATTATTTTGTCCTAAAGAACCGATGCTCAGTCAACAAAGAAGCAGCGAGCAGCAGAACGTTATAGCAGCACTTAATCTGATGTTCTTTTGTCGATCTCATCCACACTCATTGCCCTTTCTCTGGCTTTAACACAGGAAGACGATGTCCACGTTTTTAGTCCCGCCTACAGACCTCTGATTGGCTCGGTTATTGTCCCAACCAGAGACACAACTGTCACTGAGGCCTTGTTCGTCGAATCAGGCTGAAGCTTTACGCCAATTTTACAGAGTCAACAAGTCAAGATTCCCAAAAATGGGTCACATGACAATCACAACTTTATCGATTTTGTAGATTTTTTTTTTTCAAATTTGAAAAATGATAATTAAAAAAAAAAACCTTAATTCAGGCACTCTTTTGTTGCTTCATCTGGGCTTTTGACCTCATTTCCTCTTCCTCATCAGCAGATGGAGTTTGCTCAGCTGTCGTGAAGACATCCTCCATCAGGTGAAGACCATGAGATGTGGTTGAAAGCTCCAGAAAAAGCTAATAAGTGTATTTAGAGTTAATGAGAACAAAATTTCTCACTGATATTTCAGTTGCTGCAGGTGGGAGACGCTTGCTTACTGTGGATGGGCAAAATGAAATTAATCTGAATGAGTGAGAACATAAATCACAATTAAAAAGTTTATTTTACACATTTCAGCCGCCCGATCCTCCACTGTGTGAATCAGCCTCTGCATCCCTTCCTTCTCGTCATGCCCCCTGTCTCTCTGCCACAGTAGACCAATTAGGACTAAGCTGATTCCAGTTGTGACCTTTGGGTCCACCTCAGGTCTGCTGACAGCAGAGTTAGCATGTAGCTGAACTGTTTTACATGTTATCGACGGAGTGGGAGGCATCATAGTCATTTTATCACACCAATTTCATTCTTGGCCGATTTCCCCTTAGGCAGGTTAGTGGCAGCTTCCCATTGATTTTTCATGTAATTGATCAGAGACCTGCTTGAGCAATTTATTGGCCCTCTCGCACCTGTGATTAAGGCTGAGGCCGCATGTGTTTATGCATGCGCCCACTATTACTTTCCCCAAGATCAACCGCGCGCCATAAAAGCGCTGCTGTGCCGTCTGTCTGCGGCTGTCAGCGTAATGAATGCCGTCCAAGTCTCAGGGACATTTTTAATCGTGCTTGACCAAAGCCATGTCATGTCCAAAGTCAAGAGGAATGGAGACAGGCTCGTCTGACTGACCAGCATTGACAGGAGCTAATGTGTTCACATAAAAACACGGACCAGAGTTTAATTGAAAGTAATCCTTATTCATTTGAAGCCGCTTCATGCATGGGATTAATATTAGAGCAGTCGGGGGGCCAAAACCACAATGACATCAGCTAAGCATTTTCTTTGGAAGCCGAGGATAGGATAATTACAGAAGAAGACAAAGACGAAGAGCTGAGTACTTTTTAAATATACACCATGTTAGCCGGGCATGTCGGGAGAAGTGAGGGTAGCCTATCATGTAAGTCATTTACTGGCCTTGCGTATAATGTTCTAAACCACAAGCCATGCTGCTGAGTTGGAGTGCTTAGCGTTGGTGCAGCTCGTCTCCCTTTGGTACTGTGACAGAGCTGGAATAGTAAGGATCAGGCATAAAGCCGCTCAACAAGCTCAAGAGCTATCAAAGAGCCGCCCTTTTAATTTGGTTAATTTACAGGCAGCTTTTTCACTAATAACGTTCTTGGAGTGATACTTGACAAATGGAAATACACACAGGATATTTCTGTCTCGACGGAGGCTCATCTAATGTTTTGTCTTTTCCTCCTCTCTTCTCTACCTTCCTCTCCTCCTCCTCCTCTATTTTCATCCTCCTTTCAAATCAAAGACGAGTCACACCCCACAATAAAACTAAATTCCCAGCCATTACTTTATTTCTAACATATTAGCAGTACATAAAGTGATTTGTTTAAAGATTTGTGGCTTTGGAAACACCAATTTGACTCCAAATTTTATTACATGGCCACAGAGTGTTGGCCAGACAGAACACTAGGCGACAATCGCATGTGGTTTGAGGCTTAAACTGAAAAAAAGCAAAGAAACTCGGGCTCGTTTCTCAGGCAAAGAGCACTCCTGAATAATGAAACCACTTCACATCCGCATTACTCAAGCTTCCCGGTGCAACAGAATGATGACAGTGTATAAAGTGAGGACTTGTATGTTTCACTGTATGTTGCAGGAAAAAGGTTCATATTCGCTTTTAATCACAGCCTACAGGAATTAATTCAAAAGTCATTCAAGTGCTTCCTCGTGGCATGTGAAGGATGCAAAGGCTGCAGATGCAGGAAGACAACACATCTGTCACAGTAAACCATTTATTCTGTGTCTTTGGAAATAAATTGAGGCCTCATTTCATAATAAGACCAATAAGTTTATGTCAAAGTACAATTTGGCACAGGATAGAGCTCATATAACAAGCAGTACCTTGTATGTTTCAACACAGCCTTTATTCGTGGAGATACTGGTGCATATCAGACAATGATGCTTGTGCATATTTTCATTATTCTGTTTAGGCTTTAGAAAACAGCATATTTAGTCGCTTTAAATAATCATATCAGGCCTTACAGATCTAAATATTGGTTCCAAAGGGAAATATGTTGTGTTTTATGCATCATATTATGAGCACAGCCTTTTCTTAGATGAGCTGAAGTTTGCAGGGTGTGAAGTGCCAAAAAAAACCCAGATAATTCATTCAAAATTAAAAATTAAACCTCTAAATAAAAAAGTTTTCTTAAATTTGAGCCAAACTGCAGTGGCCTACGTTTACGATTCTGCGTTTCTGCTCTGGCTGCCTTCATGGGTCTCATCTCTCCTCTTTAATGTGAAGGCTTGGATGCGCGCTAATGCGCGGGCGAACGCCGGTAAAGAGTGTTTTAAAGTCCTCTCCAGTATGCAGGAGGAGGAAAAGTTGAAATGTCCAACTGTACTGGCGCTGGGCGGCTGACGTGCTCGTTAAGAATCAGGAGAGAGCATCAGCAGAGCAGGTCACCCTGCTTCTCACATCACAGCCCCATCAGAAATTCTTTCAAGTGTCCTTCTGCGTCGCCAAAGATGACATCGGCGAATCGATAAGCGCTTGAAATGAAAAGAAGCCGCCGGTTTGCCCCCGAGGCGAAAGATTTCATACCCGCCAGCCTTCTCTGAACTTCAGGCATTCCTCTGCACCTTTCTGCGTGAGAAAGAGGAGGCTCTTGACTGCTTTTTTTCCCCTTTGTATAAGAAGGTAAGAGGAGAATATATAGCCGTGCCGTCGTGCCTCTCCAGGCGCCGCTCACCCTCTTTTTCTCCCCATGCAGGCGGGGCGTGATTTGAAGATGTGCATGATGCTGCAGGGTTGATGTTTTCTTCACGGGCTGCTGGCTCGTTTACTTGCATTTACTATGTGTGTGTGCGCGCACATGATGCGTACGTGTGCCACATCACAACGTCTAACATTAAAGCGCACGGGTCAAATCTTTAAGAACTGGGTGAGCCGTGTTGGCAAACAGGCAAATTTTGTTTATTTTTCCTGTATTTGTTTGCATTGAGTCTGCACGCGTGTTTGCGCGAGTGGAAACTTAATAAAATGTGGCCTTCTCGGGCCTTTGTAGAATACTGTGAGGTATTTGTATAATGACGAAACAGGCCTGATCCAAGCAGCTGTTAAAATTGCATTAGCCTTTTATAATTACACATATAGAAGTCTACACAAGGCTGCAGCAAGCATTTATTATATTGCATGTGTGCTTGGGACACGAGGATTCAAACCATTCCTCCCTCACCAAATTTTGGTAGGGGGACGGAGGGGGTGGGCTGATGCGCACGCTTTGCTTCAGTGTCCCCTTTTGCCAGGAAATTCCCGTGTGGATGTGTGCATTAATTACCGGTTTAATGGGAGTATGACTAAAAATGTAAAAGAAGGATTAGGCGCGGGGAACGCAGGGCCTGCGTCCGGTCTGCTCGCCTCACTTAAGATGCGAGTGGAAAACCAGTCTGTATCTAACGAAACGGATCTATAAAAGAACATTTGCATCCGAGCCAGCTGTTCACTTCATCTGCACATAAATCCGCAACACGATAGGGCTCTGTCTGGCCCCGAACCAGCCTATTGCATCCATTTAAAAGCGCTTCTGGTTTCCACTCACCTCTAAATATATTTTGAATATTGTGGGGGGGGGGGTTTAAAGTGCTATATTGTTTTAGAATCGGCGCGCGCGGTGGTCAAACAATAGGCTTGACTGGACGTTAATTAGACTCTAATATCCTGATTAGATAATGAGCTGTCATGAGAATCAGCATCTGTGACTTATTTCTGTAAACCCACTGCCAGAAAATGCATTGAGTCATGGATCTCAGAGACAATAAGCAGCTGGTTTTAGGCAAATTGAACCACTATATGTTTTGCATGCGTGCACCTCAAACGTTGCAGTGAACGCACCGCGGCGGGCTGTCAGGAAGAACTGGGCTTGATATTTATTTCTTTTAACGCGCGTCTTCTTTTTAAAGAAAGATGCCATCCTTTGAATTTTTTTGCTTGATTGTTGTTGAAAGTTGAGAGGCTCTAAGTTTGCCCTCTGCCAGACTACACAGGCGCATACATACACAAACACACCCCTTTAAAAGCGCGCGTACACACACACCCAGAAACACACACACACACACACACACACACGCTCGCACACACACGGGGTCCCTCTCTGAGCTCAAAAGAAGGAGGAAAAAATGCGCCACTCTTGGAGCGTCTTTCAAGGGGGGAAAGTTGAGGAAGACAGAAGAGGACGAACCAAGGGGAGACTCGGATGAAAGCGCCTCCTTCGCTCTTTCTCCTCACACTGTCAATAGATGGTTATTTATGCGCATAAATGAAACTAACTTAAACGTTGCGCTGCGTCTTCTTTCTTTTCCTTCTTCTTTTTTTGGATAACACAGCCGGGGAGCCACATCCAAGCAACGCTCACGTTTCCGGACAGAAACTTCAGCGGCACTGGACCTTGAAGTCGCCTGAATTTTCTCTCTAAAGACGCGACTGCCGGCGTGTGTGTGAGTGTGTGTGTGTGTGTATGTGTGTGTGGACAGTGGAATTTATCTCTTCGCTGCGGAATCAAACGCCGACGGCTGGAAAAGCCAAAACCCCACCGGTGTCAACAACTGGTAAGTGCAGCGGAGGAGCGGAGGCACTTAAAAAGAGAATAAAAGTGAGGTGTGAGCTAATGCAAGTGGAGGGATTTGTTCCACCTCGTGTTTTTTTGGGCGTTTCTGATGTGAATTTCAAAGCGGCGGCTGTAACATAATGGAGCATGAAGTGATGTGAGGGCAGGGTTCGCCTTACGGGTCGGCGGATGATAACGATGGATCATTAGCGGTGATGGAGTGCGGGGAAATAGGAAGAAGAGGGGGGGAAACCAGACTGTACTGTACCGCAGTTGGTTGTGATTGTAAGGTGATTGTTACATGTCGATTAAAGAATGAGAAAAAGGCCAAATTTGTTCATTTTAGCATCATATCCTGCTCCAAAGTGATGATTTGTCTGAGCGTAAAAGTCCAATAAAATGCGTAAAATTGGGGGTAAACTTGTCAAACAAAGCTCCCTAAAGTAAATGGTGAGTCAACTTCATGCAGAATATTACAGATAACCCTGTTAGTAAAAAGGGAGCAACGTGAGTTCAGTTTCCTCCTCCTATGCATCATTTCGCAATATAAGGAGAGGAGGAAAAAATAGAGGAAAAAGAGGCGACGTTCACGGTCTCACGCCTTTAATTAATACGGGACCATATGGTGGAGGTTAGTCGATTCATCTCCCGGTAAAGGCTGCAGTCTCATGCTCTACTGTGTTAATTTCAGAGGTAAAGCCAGTGTGAGGCGATGCCAGCTTTCTGTCTGCACTGGGCCCGATGCCATGTGAGTCACTGATTCACATCAACTGATGGTGGTGAGAGCACAGAGCGTCCGTGAAGTGAGAGTGAACGGACGATTAACATTAGTATTAATAATATTAATGCAGCTATATTTATAAATCATTCCTAGTGGAGCTACACTCTGGCCTATGTCAGAAAAACAGACGAATTATTTATTACAAGCCTTAATTAGCCTACTATAGAAAGCACCGTTACTACATGATCAGAAATTATTATTATCATTATTATTATTATAATTATAATTATTGTTATTATTGTATAAAGTTGTGTCAAATTATTTTAGAACATTTATTATTATAGGGACATTTTATTGTATTTTTTAATTTTTAAATTAGCGCAATAATGTCAATTTTCTTTGCCTAAAACGTAAAATTATCACATAATTTGCAGCTTTTATTTATTTATTTTTCTTTATTTTATTCAAATCGGTTTTGTCCTGTAACTCTGAAGGCAAAGCATGGCTTTAATGTGAAGTCTCCGCCAAAAAGAGATTCAAAAATAGAAGCAAATGGTTCGATGGAGAACTTTTTTACACAATAAAATAAACTACAGTTAAATGCATGAATAAGAGGTTTCAGAGGCCGCAGAGCAGGCAGGCTGAAATATTGGAGGGACCCTCATTAAATGTCACTGATTAGATAACATGGAGCTGCGTGCAATAACCTCACACCTTCCAGCCTGACCCCCACTATTTCATTTTGCTGTGGGGATAAAGGGGAGGGATGGGAGGAGAGGTTGTGCAGGTACACACCGTAAAACTTAACCTCCAGTATCTTCATCTTTTGAATTAAAGGGGGGGAAAAGTCGCCTCACAGATGATGTAGAGCAGGTGAAGGGAAGAACTGAGGAAAATGGTTAACAGCATGACTGCATGCAAATTCCCCCCGACTTGAATTATCATAAGCAAACAGTGTGAGCCTGGACTAATAAAACCCCATCTGTGTAACTTCATATCGAGGTAGTATGAGGGCTGCGATAATGAATTTTGTAATATCCCACCGACAGACATCTCAATCAGACTCTAATCCCGTGATTTTACGACGGAATCACTCCACTTCCAACTGCTGCAGGCTGCACCACAACACAAGATCCGGCTCATGCAGAACACGGCGGGTTTGATATATTCAGACTGTACACAAATTCCACTGGAGAAATATCTAACAATACATGACGTGCGCTGAAATGGAGTTTTTCAGTCGATACAGCGTCAGGATGATGAGATTATTCATTTTCCTCCAGCGCAAAAAATCTGCTTCTTTTCTTCTTGCCTCCTCAAATGCAGCTCAGAGGATGCACGATTGTTTCCTAACGCGCGTCAAATGAAACAGGAAATAAGTCGTTGCAAATAAAAACTGACTTTCATACCTGAGGCTGATTAAAACGCAGATTTGCAAAAAGCGCATCGCTTTTCTGGGTATTTAAAATTATAACAGCAGCTCTGCGCCTGCGCTCAATCTCTGAATTTTGCATCAATTTGAAATATCTTCATCCAGAGCAACAGCATTTTTTTCTTTCAATCTAATACTTTTCCTTTAAGCACACCACTATTCTTTCGGGTTTTATGTCGTCTCCAAACATTATTCCTGCACAAGTACGTCAGTGACCAACACGTGGGGTTGTTGACTCGTCTTAAAGGCTAATTATGGCTCTTTTGTCTGTTATTACAGAAGCGGTTTCCTCAAATTGCCATAATGGACTCCCACTGCCGCAAACTGGCCACCACCTGCGCGCAAATAGGTGAGTATCTGATCCACATACACTGCACTTCTCACACATCATAGAACTACTTTAGAAATGATCCAATAATTGTCCATTTAATTGCACATTAAAAAAACAGATTTTATTTCATTTTATTTACATTAAAAATGCACTCTTTACAATTATAGGCCTACAGGTTAACAGGTTAAGGGTTTATTGTGTGTGTTGCTTTCTGAACAAATTAATAATTATAGCTAATATTTTTGCTCTATTTTTTGCTTTTTTTATTAATTAGATTCCGTTTGAAATAAGTGAACAGTCCTGCCACTGCTTAGTTGTTTCAAACCTCCAGTTTTTTTAGGTGTCTTAAAACGATCTTAACATCTTGCATTAAAAAGGTAAAATCAGGTTGATTTCGCCATTTAAATAATAATAATAAAGGTGTTCAGTTCTGATGAATTTCTCCCAAAATAATCCTCGGTTGTTTTCTCCATAACACTGTGAGATCTGAAGCGTGATGGTAAAACGTTCCTGGAGCTGCAGCTTTGCAGCCGATGTCGCTGGTTCGTTAAAAGCAGTCACTCAGGTGTTTGGCCTCTCTGCCTCGTGGAAGCTGTTGTTGTTTGCTATCTTAGAGGGCCACCTGGCGGTCGGATGCGGCTCTGCAGCTGCGGATTACGCACACCATCATGTGAGGAGCTGACACGGATGAAAACTGCAGCGATGTTATCCGTCGCAGTTAAAAAGGTGGACATACATGACCACTGACGCCTCCTGTCAGACCCTTTAATCTACAGCTTGCTGGCCTTTGGCACAGCGAGGCCACTGCTGTACGACGGCAAAACAAAGGCTGCATTTAATGAGGTTTTAGAGCTGCTTTTCGATTCTACGCGCACTAAGATCTTTTCCTAAACAGCATCTACATCAACAAGAGACCAAACAAAGAGCTAGAAACCGCTTGCTCGACAGAGTCTGGGATTTATTAATTATTCTCCAACGTGGAGGGGAAATTACATCAGGTCTTGTTAGGGTCTTAAACGAATAACCAATAACTCTCATTCGGTTTCGTTTAGCCGGCATTGATGGGGCTGTGTGACAGAGGGCAGGCTGTTCACAGCCTCAGAGCTGCGCAGTGTGAACGACCATTGATTAAGAATAATAAGATAATAAGACATAGACACACCAGCGTCGACTGTTTTGCTGTAATGTATGCGGCGCTTGTTGGATTGACTCCGGGGAAAACTAAATGTATAATGAAAGCCCATTCGTGAGGAGGAATATACTAATGGAGGAATCTGATGTCTCCTTAATCCTATGTAAAAAGCCTTGTCGTCTCCCCCTATATTGACTGAATTGCTAATTAATGGCCCTCTATGGCGGAGGCCTATTGCGCGCAGTAATCCGCAGAAGAGAGATAAAGCATTCAGAAGGTAGAAATGAAGAGGAAACCGATAATCCACTTCAAGTTTAGTATTACAATGCAAGCTGCAAGAAAAAAAAGGAGCAGCAGTGTCGCTGCATGGCATAAAATAACAACTGGAAATGACTGTTTTATTCCTATTATTTTAAACAGAATACTAGCCGAATTGTGCAATATATCAAATTATATTTATCCGATGCACTCGTATTAATTCTGCTGTTTTTATTCACTAAAACAGGTTTTATTTTCTTATTTTAAACTGCCTTTTCGTAAATGTTTGGAAACGTGATTGTCCTGTCTGCCCCTAAAGGATAAAGTATTAATAAAAAAGAAATACATCACTATTAAATTGTACATGAATGATAATCACTTAAACCATGAATCATTTAAATTGAATTACTGTCGACCATCCAAACAAGGTTTTATTGCTCTGTATGAGAGGCGATTGGCTCACCAGTTTTCATAAAGTATCTTTTGTGTGTGTGTGTTGCATATACTCTATGGTCTGCTGGTATTTATATATCAGGGGCTTTCACGGGATTAGCCCAGTAACTTCTTAACATCGCCAAGTCCAAATGCGCTGGCTGAATGGGCGTCCGCCTGGCCACGTGGACATGGGAAATGTGCTATTTGATGGTGATGATCCAATTGTACTATAGAATAAAAAGGGACAAAAGAAAAATTGTAGAGTATTGTATTGTCAATATTTTCCACAGGTATGAATCGCGCTGGTTTTAACTGGCGCGCACGCTCCTGTGCAGTCAGTCCATCACTTCAATCACATGTTACCCGGCTGACATTTCTCCACCCTCAATCTCCCACCTTGAAAATTAAAGTCGCATTTGTTTGATTAGACGTGTTTACTTTGTCTTAACACGTCACTATCTTTGGGGAATTATAGGTGCAAAAAAAAAAATCATTGCTGGCATATAAACCCAAACTCATTAAAAGTCCTCCTTCACAAATTCTTAGGCAAATGAGAGTCTTATCAGATTAAAAAGGAAAAAAAACACTACGGGAGTGCCGGCTGAGAGCAACTGAGGGGTCCAAACGCAAAGTGAGGAGAGATCTCCAGTTAAGCACCCAGATAAAGTAATCCGTCGTCAACAAAGTGAGTCTGCGTGGTTAACTGTGGCTCCGATGGGGTTGATTTAATGGATATTTGAACCTCAACTCTGTGGAGATCAAGAGGATCGCCTCATTTGACAACTCGTGTGACTGACAGCGCGTTTTCCTGGGCATATAGGCTGCATCCCGGGATGCAGTGGATAGTAAACCACTTTAGGCCAGTTTGGTCACGTTTTTGGAGCGTATGATGGAAACGCACTACAATCTCTCTAAGTAGAGCTGGATATGTGGATTAGACCTCCGGAGTGGGAAAATGCTTGAATTCAAATTGTTGGTTTGATTTCACCACCTTCTTTCCATTGCTTCTTTCCTTTGAATGATTAAAATCCTGCATCCCCGCGCAGCGCGCGTGTATGAGCTGCATCAGCTGCGCGTGGGCTCCTTTTAACATACATGTCTGGCAGTTAGCGTCAGTTGACAAGTGCGCACAGACAGTTTTGAGGCAGGCTGGCAAATCCCTTCCTCAGAAGTTACTTTTTTTCTTTAATCGGGCGTCCTGTCACTGGATTATTGGGCTGTAGTAGGTTTTTGTGTTTGCAGTGTGCATATTTTTTTTTCATACGGCTTTTAATACAATCCGCTCGGTGGCTCGCTTTATCCACACTGAGTCCCTGAGTAAACTGCGGTGACAGAGGCTGCGAGCGTGCAGCTCAGCTTGGGTATCAATAGAACGGCATCGTTTTACTGGGCCACTGGACCCATCTCATAAAATGAGGCCAAACTGTGTTATTTTCATTTTTATTTGGTCTTGGGCTGCTGCGCAACGGCACCTCGGAGCGCCGCGGGTACACCGTGCGTCCCATCTCTCTTTACATGCTTTTATTTGGAAGAGAAAAATAAGCGCCAGACCCCGGCATAAACACATTGGCACACATATCTCGTTTCTGCACGCTCCGGTTGGCTGGGCCCGCCGTCATATCCACATGGATGTGCCTGTCAGAGCGCGTATGGGCGGGCGCAGCATGGTGACGTGGAGGTCTAGAGAGAGGCGGATAGGCAGCGCGCAGGCAACAGCTGAAATGAACAGAGAGCGGTGTAGTGCGTGTATGCCTCTGGATCTACTATCACCTACCTGTCCTTGTCACTCTGATAGTCAGCCGAGGTAGCCGCTGCTTGCCACCGGTGCTAGTATGGCAGCACTCAGTGATCTATTTTAAAGCATTTTCCACTTAAAACATAAGGGGGCTTCATCTCAACCGCAAGAGGAACCGCTCCCCTGTGCGTCTTTTTGGAGAATTGAACACATTCCGCCGACGGACTTTTCCGCTCATCCTTGTTGTACTGAAGGGGACTTAATCTGCTTTTGACAGCCAGTTTTGCGAGCTTATACCGATGATCTCTATGAGGGATCCATTAAACATAGACCATCACCACCTACCAGGGAATAAACTTGCCTCCACACACCACACGGCTTTGGCGATGGCATCGAGCTTACAGCCGCTGCAGCGGTCTGTGGACTCTAAACACCGGTTAGAGGTGCACACGGTGTCGGACACGTCCAGCCCGGAGTCTGTCGGTAAGAACCGCCTGTGGTGCAGATGTTCTCAGCACGGCGCCGCAGATGTCACGTTGATATCAAACAAAACAAGGCTCTAATGAAGGGAGTCTTACATGCACGCAAATAGGCGATTACAGCTCTCATTTAACTCACAGATCGTTCGTTTTGACACTTGTCTGTTTGCGGTGGCGTTAAAAGTTTCTGCGTTATGTAGATGAGAGACATCTTGTCTTGTGGCAACTAAAATTTGTCAGGCATTTACTCAAATTACTCGAGATTAAATCGAAAGGTCAACTAAAAGGGAAATGCAAAATTCAAAACATGAAAAAATTTAATTAGGCTTATTTTACGGCTCGTAGCACTTCTTCCTGTCTGCGATTAGCTCATCCATTTTCCCAACAGTGCCGTGGACTCAAGAGCTTTTTTTTTTTGTTCTCGCTCTATAGCATGCAGGCCTTAATCCGCCCGACCGTGACTGAATCCGCTTCTTTCCTCTCGACAGAAAAAGAAAAGATCCAAAATAAAAACGACGACTCCTCAGACGACCCCTCTAAAAAGAAGCGGCAGCGGCGGCAGAGGACTCACTTCACCAGCCAGCAGCTGCAGGAACTGGAGGCCACTTTCCAGCGGAATCGCTATCCGGACATGAGCACAAGGGAGGAGATAGCCGTGTGGACCAACCTCACAGAGGCCCGGGTCAGGGTGAGTATTCCCTCGGGTGCAAACAAAAACAATTCGTGTGTATCATTTCGGGTAATTCGTGCCAATTGTCCGGTTAACCTACAAATAGCCTGTACCTCATTATTATTATTACGCACGGACAGCAAACTTTATGCACGGCTGGCTTTTCCTTTAAAATAATGCATGACATAGTTTTTAGCTGGAAAACATTTAATTACAGTCTTGATTAAATATGCTGCTGGTTGAAGCTCTGTTTAATTAGATGTATATGTTTATTATTAGGCTAAATATAACTATAATCATCTGCGCTCAAAGCAAAGTAAACTATTTAATCTGTGGTTCTCGGCACATTTTAATCTTTTCAGCAACTTCACAGTAAAATAGGACCATTTGTTATTTGTCCATTGGGTGTAATTACACATTATTACGTTGTTAACAGTTGACGCCACTGACGCGTGTCGGTGGCAGATACCAGTCGTGTTCTCCTGTTCGTGTGAAAGAGGTGCAAAGCTTGTATTTTGCGATTGTCGCACTGGTGTTGTGTGATTAAGGTCAGCGTGTTTGCGGAAGCCTGCAGAGGAATACACATCCTCTCCACTTTAAGATGGTGCAGGGGCGGCCCAGTGTGTATTCCGCTCAGATAAAGACCCGATCAGGGCGGAGGGGTCTGCGTAAAGCAGCAAAGATGAATAAAGAGAGTTTGGATTTACACACCTTAAATTAGGCGGGAGACATTTAAATTTAGCACAAATTACAGATTGTGTGTCTGATATTAAAACGTGGAACCAGATTCACCATCGCAAGAAATCTAGATGCTTTAAAATGATTTACACTCAAATAATTCCTAATCTGCTTTTATTGCTTTTGGTCTAGGTTTGGTTCAAGAACCGGCGAGCCAAGTGGAGGAAACGGGAAAGAAACCAGCAAGCCGAGCTCTGCAAAAACGGCTTCGGCCCGCAGTTCAATGGACTCATGCAGCCCTACGAGGACATGTACCCCAGCTACACGTACAACAACTGGGCCGCCAAGGGCCTCACGCCGGCCTCCTTATCCACCAAAAGCTTCCCCTTCTTCAACTCCATGAATGTCAACCCCTTATCCTCGCAGACCATGTTCTCGCCGCCCAACTCCATATCATCCATGACTTCCAGCATGGTGCCATCGGCGGTCACCGGCGTGCCGGGCTCCAGCCTCAACAGCCTCAACAACTTGAACAACCTCAGTAACCCGTCCCTCAACTCGGCGGTGCCCACGTCGGCGTGCCCCTACGCGCCCCCGACCCCTCCATACGTGTACAGGGACACTTGCAACTCCAGCCTGGCCAGCCTGAGACTGAAAGCCAAGCAGCACTCGAGTTTTGGATACGCCAGTGTGCAGAATCCGGCCACTAATCTGAGCGCTTGCCAATACGCCGTGGACAGACCAGTCTAATACCCAGCTGCACTGCAAAAAATCACCACCTTAGCAAGTCATTAGAGGCTAGTAGTGGCGCTTCAAGTGTTGCTTTTCTCTGAGGGGAGTGAGGAAATCTGGCGGTGAGATAATTGTACTTTTTTTCATGTGTTTCAGGAAATGTCTTGATTATATGGCATTTTCTGGCACTGTTGGAGTTGGTTCATTCTGACATTTTTTTCCCTCAAGATATTGCCACTTGTACCTTGAAAATGTCCAAACATGTCAAGAAACACGTGAGATGATTCCATCGCACACTGTTGATGTACATTTCTTTTCTCTTTTTTTTTCCTTTTTGGTGAGGGGGGGGGGTTGTGATTTTGAGGGTGATTACAAGACCAACTGGCTCGCGATGGTGGTCATTTTTTGCAGTGTGTGGGTAATCACAAGCAGCCGGCCACAGGAACAAGAGACTACTACAACTACTTTTTTCATTTTTCAAAAAGGGCACTAGAAGACTGAACCACTGAAGCAAGCTCAGCTCCGGCTCGGAGTCAAACTGACACGGGAGATTTTAAGTTTATCCCCCTTTGATGAGTCCAGGCCAAGCGTCACGCTGCGCCACAGTTTTAAAAAAAAGGCCTATTTCATTTTTCATAGCTCGTCATGAGGGTTTTTTTTCCTTTCTCTGGTGGATTTTGGACGATAATTGTTGACTGAAAAGGTTGTATATATATTTGAATTATCATCTCCTGTTTGTCGAGGCGAATGCGCTATAACCCTCCAGTCCTCTCCAGGTTCAATTTATCAACGCATGTGGAAAAAAAAAAAGAAAAACAAAGAAAAAAAAACAAGCCTAAAAAGGAATCATGTTTTGCTTGCAAACAAAAGGGAATGTACATACTAAAACGCACCAGATGTGTGTTTCTAACATATTATAAATTTATTATTAATGTCTGTGTGAATATCGATTTAGAATAGCAGTTCTGGATTTTAAAAGAAGAAGCATCAAAAATGTTCCTGCGACAAATTATTTGGTTTTTGCTCTGTGTATACTATTTGGTACGGAATTATGTTTTTTTTTTTTCCAACATCCAAAAAAACTATTGTGTTTTATTTAATGGAAGTAAATATATTGTTCAAAAACATTCTGATGGGAGACTTTTATTGAATCTTTGTGTTGGTAGTCTGTTAGTGGAGTGCAAAGCAATGACAGTCTGTCTATAGCTTTTCGATTATGTGAGGCGCTTGTGCGGCTAATCTATAGAGGAAAACAATGGGCCGCTCCAATACACATAGCAGCGAGATGCTCCGTCAGATTAACTGCTGAATACATGTCTGCCTGCCCAGCCAAGGGCCTCGGCTGCGGTCACTGGTGCTTGAAATAACACGGGAATCAACAAACAGGATTTGGACCACACAACAGTGACGACAGTCCATTAGGGTTTGTGTTTTTTTCCCCTCTTGTGTGTTTGAGCTCAGAAGAGATGGCTGTTCTCTGAAGGGATTATTTGCAAACACAGTTTTAAATACATTATTTAATCCAATTCATGCTTGAATTGGGATTTTTGCAAAAGAGGAATCATATTTTACTGGTGAATTTACTGATCTTAACAAATGCAATTGTGATATAATGAACCATGAAGGCGTTTGTTTGGTGTCTAAGATTTTTAAAGCGGGTCTTTTTTTTTTTTTCTTTTTTTTTCCAGAGGTGAACTGATCTGAATGCAGCCGCAGCCGCACTGACGCACGCATCTGCTTGCCTTTGCATTGTTTTCTTTTGTGATTCGGCACTTTTTAGTCATGCGTTATGGTGCGCCAATGTGCCAAAGCTACGGTCTGGGGGAAATTGTGATTCACAAGCTTGAGCAAACAAGCGCACGCAGAGATGCAGAGGTATGTGGGCCGAGGCTGAGTGGAGGAGGCGGGGGACGAGTGCAGCTCCGTGGCTGCAGGCGGAGCGGAGACACCGGGGAGGAAACACCGCAACGCTCCCCGCAGAAAAGGGAGACATAAACCGGCGCGAGTTGGCGTTTGCAGGGCGTGCCGCGCGCACGTTCTCAGCCGCAAAATGTCCATCATGTGGGTTATTTGTTTTCATATTCTGTTAAATCACTCCACTATAAAATTAACTAGAATATTCAAGGAAAAAGCAAATGTGGCCGCTTGGAGAAAGAGCTGATTTAGGATCTGTCATGCTGCAAGAGGCCTTTATGGTCATTTCTCCATGTGGAAATTATTATAAAGAGAAATAAATCACAGCCCAAGTGTTGTTTTTTACAAAAAAAAGCTAAATAACAAACACAAGAGCAATTTTTTCTTATTACATCTACGAATCTGATTTTCTGAGCAGCACCCTGAACCCCTCACCCTCCAGAATTAGATTTTCCTCTTTAAAAAAAAAAAAAAAAAAAAGCTGCGGCCTCCTTTTGTTGCACAAGTGTCACCTTTTGATGGAGTCGGTAACGCGGAGCAATAATCAGCTGACGGGGGATAAGCCTCGGCTGCTGTAGAGGCGAATACGCAAGTCTGCAGCCTCAATACACATCCACACAATCAACATGTGAGCAGAGGATGACCTGAAGACAAGAGGCTCCAGGGGGAAATGTTCATTTGGCTGAAACGGCGCCCAGGACTGCAGACCTTTAGTCCCCCCGTCTCCTCTCCAACCTGCACAAGGTAAGAGCTCACTGAAGTTTCCATGAAATCCACCAAGTGTGCCTTTTAGCTGCTGTGGCTGCATGATTTCTGCAGAGAAATGTCACAAAACAAGCTTGTGTGTTGTTGTTGTTTTTGTTTTTTTTTGCAACATGGCTACTTATATTCTGCTCACGTTTCAGCTGCAATTCATGTTCTAAATCCAGCCGCTGCAGAGTCACAAACGCATGCTTCCCGGGCGCAACCAGGCATAACAACAACTAAGAAATATACATAATAAACTTTCTAAACATGTAGTTCATGTTCCAGCGGAGATACAATTATCAATCTCTGTTTAAAACCAAATTCCTATTTGTCCTGCCTCAGCTCCCGGACGCATAACACACACTAGTCCATCTTAATGCGAGATTTGTTCCGCCAGCTGATTAAAAAATAAATAAATAAAACCGCTATGAAGTAACACACCGAGCCGACACAGCTCTCACCTCCGCTCCGCTGGGAATTCAAATAAAACGCGGGGGAGCGCAAACATCCACACGTGTGTCGTTACACCTCCCATCTAAATAATTAACAATCTCTCAACAGCCATGCGGCGGCGCGTTTGGAAGAGACTTCAGGTGGTTTGGTCACAACGCTGCATGCGTGATATCAGGGAGCACGTTTTCTAATTAAACTATTGCGTTTTTCTGCAAAAAAAAAAAAAAAAATGTTTTTTGCTTAAGTTGCCACAGAGTATGAACGAAAACAGACATTTCTGAGCGAATTTTGACTTAAACAACTAGTATAGGACAATTTTAGCTACATTTAGTAGGCGCACGGTTATTGCGCCTACTAAATGTAGAAACATCAGGTTATTGCATGTAATAAATAGATATAGAAATTATTTAAGCTGCAAAGGAAAGAATATTAATTTCTAGTGTCAGTTTTTTTGTCAAAGTGAATGTTTTGTTTGTTTTTTGCATGTGTGCCTTCCTCAAAATTACACAAATCAAGCATTTAGTCCTGGTTTCTCACCCACAGAGGACATCAAACAAGCATTTTATTTAAAGAAGCAGAGTTTGAGGTTGTCTTTGTCTGATCAGATGTAGCAGGTGAGGGGAATGAAGGCAGATTTCTGATGTTTCAGAGCATGCAGGCTGCATCAGAGCGGCAGTTTATTTGTTTTTTAAGTGGGCAGTGATGCAACAGGCTCAAATTAGATCACAGCAGGACTCTGGTGCTGAAACCAAGCAGCTTAAAAAAAAAAAAAGAGCTCACAACTTTGATTTGAAAGGAGGAATTCAGTCAATATCAGGTCGTTAAAGCCAAATTTCTATGTATAAGATAAATAGGGTTTACTGCACCAGGGGGGAGTTTGTTTTTCACAATAGGGTCACATCTCAAGAAAAACGGACAAATATGGTGGATATGATTGAAATAATACACACATTAACCTTTAAACACACACAAACCACATGCACACGCACGCACACACACACACACACGGGACAGGACTCCTCTATGTGCCTCAGATAAATGAAGGACAACGGCTACAGAGGATGAATACAGTCGACCCACAAACACAACTAGTCTGAGAGCAGCAGTCAGGCAGCAGAGAGGGTTGCTGTGTGTCCTTGGGGGAGGTGGAAGGTGGGAGGTTGAGGGTTTGGGGGTTTGGCTCTGGACCAATGGCAGCCCAGCGGCTCCAGCTAAAGGTCACATGTTGTGACCTCACACATTCTCACCCTCACCTAAGGCCCGAGGATAAGTTCTCCTTAACAAGACGCACAAACGTCCATCTCAGCTGAGCTCTAAAAACCTAATAGGAACTGCAAAAGTAGAATTTCAGCAGAGTCAAGCGACATAAAACGAATGAATGAACTGGCTTTTGATGCACACATTCACATTTCATGCACACTGCAAAACGGAAAATGTGTCTTTGCCTCTGGCTTTTATTGAAAAGTGCCGGTGTTCACTTATGCCTGCATGCTTGAGAACAGGCGCACAAGCACATGCGAACTTGCTCACTGCTAGTGTCTGCTGCATGCATGTTGGCCGTGTGTTGCGCATCTTGTGCGTGGATTTACATGCATGCGTACGGACGCGTGCAAGAATGAAGCCCTGTCACAGTGGGGGCTCGGTGCTGTTTGAGGGCAGGCGGCTGGCCAGAGCGTGTGAAAGCAGATAACCAGGGCGGATTTCATGACGCACACACTTCCTGCTCTCTGAAGTTCTATTAAAGAAGGATGAAAACAAAACACACATCTCAGATGTTTTCTCTGCAAATCAATTTCTACACGTTAAGCATGCTGAAAAGATCAGTAGCACTTCTCTCATGAACCTTGAAATAGTGGAAAAAAATGATCCACCAGGAGAGACTCATGAATTTATCCGATAGAGGAAACAAATTGCTTAGAAATCTTTGAGAATGTAGGTTGTTTTTTTTTTGTTTGTTTGTTTTTTTGGCTTGTATATTTCAGAACTGAACCCGTAAAATCACTTGTCAGAGGTCATGGTCTGAAGTGTCTCCTGAAGAGCTTAAATGTAAATGTTTGAGGTGTCTTTAAGCCATGAGGTACCGAATTATACACAACAATAAATGAAAAACAGGCACAAGAGTAGTGAAAAGGGACAAAAAAACTGCTGCTGGACTTCTCTGATGTGTCTGTGTTTATGTTTATTCTGCTACTGCAGAGTAAGAGCTTGCATGCTCAAAGCGTCTGGATAAAAATGCCATTCAAGCGGCATTATTTAGCATTAAGGCTACGGAGAGTAGACCCACCAAGCTACAAGAAACACCTCTGAGCCTGAACGCCACATGAAACACATGCCGTGGATCGTAAATATCAGAGTTTGAGTTCAAATCAATGCGTTTTTCTAAAATCACAGCAAAAATGTGAAAGAAAAATCCCAAAAAAACACATGTAATTCAGCCTGCAGGCACACCAGCTGCCTGAAGTCTTCCTCATGCCTCTTCATGTTAACCTGACAAGTCTAAGGCTGCTAACATTTTAGCCTTATCTGAGGCATCGTGTTCAGACACCTTCAGTTTACACAGTCTGCCCCAGATGGCATCTCTCAGCACTGTTTTCTTTAGGCCTGTCATCTACTGTAACGTCTTAATTGACGTTTACCTCTGCTCGCCGCTGTCAGCCACCCGGAGTCTGTGTCTGATGAGCAGCCTGGCAGAAGAGTTTCCCAGGCTCCAACTTCAGATAGAAAATTACACCTGAGCACTTTTGTTTGTTTTAGTTTTTTCTCTCTTTTTTTTTCATTTCGTGTCTTACAATACAATTTTCTCTTCACACGCAGGGTGAATTACAAAATGCTGTAGAAATTGTCAAAGTGTCTCGCGTCTACCTCATCGGCTCATGTTGGTTTAGTGGCCTGAGTGAAATCCTGGTTGTCCCAGCTATCTTAAAACAAAAATAAATAAAGTTTAGATAACAGCCCATTTTTCCATTACAGAAGCAAACCATGGAAGGGTTTCCAGCTGAATCTCAAGACTGTTCTTTGCAGGAATAATCCCACATTACTCTTAAGCAAGTGCTGATATTTCAGTCTGGAGGTTTCTTCAATATGCTTCCCACTGGCCTCCGTGTAAAATCATGGAGAACATACAAAATAACGTGGACGCTACTGTGCACCATGGTTAAAAGTGTGAGTTCCCTTGTGAGGGTTGTCCCAGTGGGAACAAAAGCCTGAAAGCTTCCAGAGTTAATGTCATACTTCACACAGTGTCCATCAAGCTGTACAAACATGGCATCTTTGGGCATAAAATGCACGATAATATGGAGAAGACCACTTAAGGAGAAGCTTTACTTCATTTATCCCCATTGAGCTCAAAGGTAGAAGTCAGTAATCTGAATTTCCTCAATAAAACTTGCTTTCATGTGGACCTGTTATTGGGTAAAAAGAAAGAACATACAACGTATTATTAATCTAAAATAATGTCTCTTATGTTACAGTTAACTGGTAATGTTTACCAGCTGGTAACTTGCCTGTTAAATGTATATTTAAATGCTCACTACACATGTGCTCTTCATAAAAAATGAGCTCATGCAAGGCCTAAATATTGAACTAAAATGCATTTTAAAGATTCAAGCCAGCAGTGTTTAAAGTAATCCTATGCAGCATTTACAGTGTGCACCCATTGTCATGATAATGTGTCTGCATCTCAGAGCAGTGCACTTTGGAAGCAGCACAGTGCTGCAGCATGAAGCATGGTGTAAGACTAACTGGCCAGGCAGACCGCAGTTCACGGATAATGATACTGAATTTTAAAAGTCAAATTATTCCCAGTCTTAGCGTCCAGTCCCAGACCCAGTTTCTGCAGAAAGCAATACGGTTACATTAGTAAAATGCTGAAAAGGGACTTGCAGCTTTCATTCATTTACCAACCATTAATTGCAACTAGTGTCAAACTACATTAGACCCTTTACCCAACAGCCTTTTGGTGTTTTAAACACCTTAACAACACAAAAACAATCAAGGGTTACAACTCAGCAAAGCTTATGCAGGTTAAAATATGCTGCCATTTATTTCTATCTTTATCCTTCCCCGTATGGGGACATTGGATCACTCCAGTCTTTTTACAGACTTTAAAAAATCTCTAAACAAAATCCAATTCAGTATGATTCATGCAGAACACTGAAGAAACATCAGGTCTGAGTTTTTAGAATTGTGCCTTGTGTACAAAATTAACACAACATCGTGTCTTTTCTCACATTTCTCTTGTTGTGAAACTGCATTTGTCTCCCGCTTAAGCCGTCGCTGGAAGAAAACATCAAACGTTGGCAAACAGCAGCTGAAGCCTGTAAATTACTGAATCTGCACTTTACTGGACGTTCGAACTACACACACTTTCGCTGTGCTGGACTGCAGACAAAAAAAAAAAAAAAGGCAAATTCACGATTAAATTTGCACATCGCGTCTTAAAAATGAAATAATAGCTCTTAATCTGCTGTCCCTGTGTTGAATTGATGTCCGAGTGAGCTGAGTGACATCAAGCCGCCTGGCAAGCAAATCAGGCGCTGCCTATTTCATGAACAAACACCAGCCGTTGTTTTTATAGCCTAGAAACAGGCTATTTCTCACACAGATAAATGGTGTCATTCACTGCATTTTCCTTGTTATATTGCACATGGCCTCGGATCAACAAGTCTCTGTCCACTCCTTGCAGGCTCAGTTGCTTCTCGCCTCCATCCTGCCAGCAGCATCTTGTGGTTACCAGCCTATAACTCAGCACAGCCAGTGCCTCCATCGACAGCGAGACCTACAAGCTCTGCCTGCTCAGTCACTGTAAGTCACTCTGCAGCTGGCTGAAGTGTAAAATGTTTACGCCTTATAAAAATATTTCTTTGGATTGCGCTCTTGTTAAAGCCAGATGTTGCCCATTCCATTTTCTCTGGTGCAAATATAGACCTGTTTTTTTTAACATTAATTTCTAGCACTCATCTTTCCATCTCTGTGCAAACCCAGTGGTCAACGGTTCTGTGCAGGTTTATTTTGCTGATGATGATGAGCAGCTGTTTGAAACGAGAAGCTATTATAAGCAGATGGATGTAAGGTAAACAAAAATGTCTGTACCCCCATTGTTTAAGGTAAAAACATTAATACTGATCGATGCCTTCTTCATTCCTCCCAGTGTTACTGTGGATTCGTTCCCTTCATTTTGTATTATGACATTTATCAAGTTGGAATTTCAATGTTTTCACATTTTTTCCATCATGCTGGTGTTTTTTTTAATACATACACTGAAATGAGTGTCATCCAATGTTTTTCAGAAAATTCACAAAAATAACAAGTCAATTTTGAGAAAACAATGTATGCGAAAACAAATCATCTTATTCTTAATGTAAGCCACTGTGCCAGGATGCACACTCTTATTTCATTTTTTTTTATTTTATTTTTTAAAGTGGTTAGGGTACAGTTTAAGGAATAATTTGAGATTTGGGGGAATTTGCTTATGCACTTGCTTGCAGAGTTAGTTTGGAAGCTTGACATCACTCTTTTCTCTGTACATACATATGAAGCTATAACCAGCAGCCAGTTAGAGTTAGCTTAGCTTAGCACAAAGACTGGAAACAGGGGGAAACGGCTAGCCAGCTTCGTCCTAAACTAACAAAATCCAGCTAAAAGCACATCTGAATTAATACATTCTATCTTGTTTGTTTATACAAGAGTCATGAGTGAGCGTAAAACACCACGTTGTGGTTTGATGGGGGTTAAGAGCCAGACCCCATCATGCATTAAACTCTTGAAGTGAACGCTGGTTGCCTGCCAACCTCACCGTGGCGACAAGACTCCAGGAAGTTACTGCACCCGGTCAAGAAATAGCTACAGCTATAAAGTTGGGGTTTTTATACAAATTAAACAAACATGGTAATATCTTGTTAATTAGTTAGCTTTATTTGTGCTGGTGGGCAAATTTTGTTACCTTTGTTTCAGGTAATGCTAGGAGAGCGATATATAGAAAATATAATATTAAAAGATTTTTGCAATTGTTTTTCCTGTTGTGCCGCTTGCTGTGAATATTTGTGTATGTGTCAGATAAGATGACAGAAAACCTCCAAAAACGAATTAGACGAGCAGCAGTGAACAGTGAAATAAGAGGTTTACTGGTGATAAAAAAAAAGTGAACACTCCACCTGGTGTACCTGGTGGCTCCGCTCATCCACCTCTCCCAGCCTACAGCATTTCCAACCCAACAAGAACAGACGGTGTGGAGAGCGACTTATTGGATTGGATCCCACCCAGCAGCGACTTATACGCTCAACCTATATGTCACAGATGGTAGGATTTCAGTGTGGTTGATATAGGAAATCCACTAAGGAGTATTGATCTTTCTAAGATCTGCTCTCTCCGCCTGATCTCCACAGGATCTGAACATCCGCAGAGACCTGTAGGGGAGTGGAGCCGCTGGAATCTCGGTCTACCTTTAACGGTTAAAGTGGAGGTAATGCGATGAAATATTTCCTCAAAATTAGTGTTAGAGTCTCAAGCTTCACCTCAGATCTATCACTACATGCTGCAGCACAATAATGATTCAACCGACAGCCAGCTGATCACATTTTTTACAGCTTTAAGCAGTCAGAGTCAGTCAGAAATCCTGGTAAAGCAGAAGAAGTGATGTTACTGTACGTTTTTAAACGGTTAAGTAAAGCAGACGCAGAAGCAGACGTGGGCAGTTAGCATGACTGGAGCTGCCCACCATGTTTGATCAGAATAAAGAAAAGAATTCCACCTACAGCAGCTCAGACAGCAACAACGGAAAAACCCAAAGAAACTCACTGTTGACTCGCTGCTTGCTTGCCAGCAGATCTCTGGGTGGATTAAGTTCAAAACCACAACAGTAATAATCAGTTTGAGGCAAAGATGTCGCCAAAATGAAAAACAAGAACCTTGCAGATTAAGTTGCACATGACCTAGAGAGGGATTTCTATATGACGCGCCATCCATTTTTTAACTGCACATCACCTGATACACAGAACACCAATGCCTGCATGCTAATTTGAAGCATCTGCAGTGAAAAGCAACATCCCACATGTTTAATGCTATCAATGCTTATGCTACAGCTCTTTTTATTGCAGTAAGTGTTTGCGGGGCTGAGCAAAAATCAGATGAAGGGCCTAGTTCTGACCACAGTCCTGTGATACCTGAATCCTGTGTCCACTCACTGACTTATCCTGTACCTGTCCAGGTGATATCCAATCCGAAGGTGCACCTGCATGCGGCTGTGAGAAATAATATCCTGATGAGAATGATTATCATGCTAATAAAGACCTTGGTGTTTAATACAGTTCTGTTGTCTTGACCTCCCCCCAATAATAATAATCTGAACCAATTTCTATGACATTTGTTGACAAAGAGCAACTGATTTGGGAGGTGATCATCAAATTAAATAAAGAGAGGCAATTAGATAAAGATTTGAGAGTTTGCAAGGAAAATTATTTTGCTGTTCAGCTTTGCAATCTCCAGGTGCCCTACAATTGAAACACTGTACAGAAGTGACACTTGAAAAACAACCTATTTTGTCATAGTTTTCCGATGATTTCCTGTACAGTTAGCCAGTAATCTGCTGTTAAATTGCACGAGCAGGTTGCCGGAGCAAGAGCATAAAGCCTGCTAGCCCCCTGTCTCCCTCTGTGTCTCTCTCAGACAGTTTTAATCTCTGGTAAGACAGTCACGTCCAGATTTGTCGTCTGCCGTGTAAACTCTGGTGGAAAGCGACCCGCCGCCTGTGCCTCCAGTCTCCACAGCTCTGCTTCATTACCGCACGCCATGGGAGAGCCAGAGCTCACGGTGTGGTAATCCCTGCTGGAAGGCGTCACCATATACTGTCATTAATGAAACGGAAGACGCACACATATAACCTACACACACACACACACATGCATTTACACAGCCACGTTAGGGTTGGCTGAGAGATGAATGGTTGCAGCAGCAGCATCTTGTAGACTACAGCTGAAGGTTTATATCTCTCTGCGGGAGATGTTATGGTGGCTCAGATTTATCCTCTGTAGTCAGTTACAGGCATGGACTGCTCTTATTTGTTGCTGTTGATGTCATTTATACAGTATGTGGTGTACTGCTGTGAGGTCTAATCCTGTTTGCTTAGTTCTGTGTAATGCAATCATCTGCAAAAGTGTTTTCTGCAGGGATGTCAGTAGTGACTTTCACCTTTGCATACTGTTCTGTATTCCTCATGGCCTCTTACAGCAGTGGTTCCCAACTTTTTATGGTTTGTGACCCCCTAAAATGAGGATAAGACTCCCCTGACGCCTCTTCATCGGTCACATATGTCCAGTAGTTCAGCAATAGGGTGATGGTTGCTTCTCAGACTGTTTTATTTGAATTTTAGTGGTCAGTAAAAGTAAAATTCTCACAAAGATTGAAAGAAAGTTATTTTGTCTAGTATCATCTAACAAACAGTCAGATTTATCTTGTGAACCTTTAATGGGTCCTATAATACTGCTGTGAACGGGTTGTACAATGTAAATTTTATCAACTATAGTGGTTTATAATAGACTTGTTTATTATATGCATGATATCAGAGACTTTGACGAGTAGAGGTATTTGTTTGTCATACTGAAGCAGCTCATGTATATGGCCTGTATGATAAAGACCTGAATGATGTGTGATAGTAAAGTTAATATTATAAAGCCACTAACAAATGCAATGTTTATCATATGTACTGATTCTGTTCTGATTGATGATTGATGATTGCTATAATGTGGCCATATTTTAATTGACTGTTTTGTGATATTTTGTTTCATTCTGTAACTTAAAAAAATAACAATAATTTGCTCATTTATTATAAGCTGGAGGCTGTATTATGCAACTATTTGAAAGGTTAAGCCCTCATTCAGTCAGTCTTAGTTTATGTGCACTGCATGAACCAGCAGAGGGCGCCAGAGATAATTAAATCTATTAAAACAGCAGCTCATCAGCAGTGTTTGCAACACTGACAAAAAAATAATATAGATTTGACTTCAGCTTTATAGTTTCCAACTTTCAATTTCTCTAATCAAACATTCATAAAATATTTCACAAAATCCTTTGGATTTAAGGTTAAATCCTTATGGATTAAACTATTTATATGTATTCATCATTGGATCATTACTGTTCTTTACTTGAATCTTACAGATCTATATGGTCACAAAACATGCTCAATAAAAATAGAGTCAATCACACGGTATGACCTCGACATCAAGTGTGGAAAAATGGAGAGCAGAAAAAAAAACAACAACTGCAGCTCCCTCCTTGCTTCTGACGTGACACCAGCACTGTATTCTCCTCAATTTATGAGGTATCATGGTGGGTAATAAAGCGGAAAGGTCAGGGGGGATGTGTTTTTATCCGCTCTAAACCAGTAGGTCAGATTTCCACTTTCCACACCACAACTCTGTGACTGCAGCTGGTGCCCTTTTGGTTAAAACAATACATTCACCTTGGCCACTCATACATCATATCACCAATTCTCCATCTTATTGGCAATGTCACACAGAGGGCTGGGAGATATTACAGAATAGATTTACTGCACAGGTTCATCCAGAGCCTCAGATATGATATAAACGGTGTGTAATGTAAGCCATACATTATGAATCCAATTTGTTTGGCCGAGATCAGATATTTTAGTGCAGAATGGATCTGCAAGGTGGAGAATCAGCCTGAGGCCACTAGATGGCAGCATGCTGGTGAATATGAGGCTGATGCAAGTTTCAATGTTTTTTTTTTCAGAAATTATGTATTTATAATGAAAGAGAGAAACTATATTATCAGTCATTAAAAATTCCAAATTATACTATTATATAAATATCTAAATATACAGACATATTTAAATTAAAGATGATGAGCTCTTCTCTTACATATTCTTCAAATTAGAAAGGATGCTACAAGAAACTCAATGCAAAAACACTATGGAAATACCATTGGAATATTATAACTGTACTATATAAAATAACTAATAACCTGAAGCAGAGGAACTGCAGGCCATTTATTATATATCTATATGATACTTGGCATCAAATTGCATGGTGTTTTATCTTTTATTCAATAAGATCCCTTTCATGTTACATTTTCATGATGTCCACATTCATATTGTAAAGAATAGCTGAATGTTGTTAAAATTGCTACAGCATCATATTACACCAAAGTGATGTACATGTGGCTCTAGTAAGACAAGGGTAGCTTGATTCAAGCTGTGGTCTTTTTTATAAACAATACAAAGAACACCTGAACCATCAAATGCACGTCCAGTAAATCTGTAACAGCAGAGAATCTTTGGAAGGTGAAGCTTGTGACTAAAATATAAATACTGTGAATATTCTTCACTGTGTTGATCAGTCTCTGTGGGATATTTTCAAGGCTATAGTTTTTACTGTTTAACTGTCTTTTGCCCACATTTTGTACATACATAGGCGATGGGAGGGGGGACAAAATATGTGATACACTTAATCCGATCTACTACAACAACAAAATGACATACAGCTTCAAATATGACCATAAAAGTGAACTTTTGGAGAAAAATCTGTTCTAATTAATGTCGCAGGGCTATTGTATTAGATTACATTAGACTGAACAGCTGTTAAAATATGGAGTCTTCCAGTCTGTGTACAGGCCTTGTCTTGAGTTATAAATGGCTTAGATGACTCACCACAATACCAGGGTGACTGCTGACCACACATCCAGCACAACTTTTGTATTTTCATAAATGCATGTGTAGTTCACACAGTGGCGCAAACATCACTGAAAAAAAAAAAAACACTTGTCTAAGGACAAACCTGTCCAGTGATTTATTTTAGGACTGTTGAAAGAGTGCATACAGCAGGGCTCCAACAAACAATTATTGCCATTATTGATTACTTATTTTCTTTTCGATTATTCAATTAATTGTCAGTTTATTCAAAATGAACTCAACTCTGCAAATTATCACATTCAAGAAGCATTTTTGTTTGATAAATAACTAAAGTCCACTAACTGATCATCAGCATTAGCTAATTGTTTCTGCACTTGAATGCTTTTACTTTGGTGCAGGCATTAGAGGAAACTGCACATACGTACACTTCATAGCGTGAGCACCTCAGCGCACCAGATGGCCTATGAAACGTGTTAACAAACTTTTCCAAGACAGATGTGTTTTTGCCTCAAGGACATGGCGTATTTAAAGCACGCAATGTGAAACAGTAGGGACGAGGCGTTGTGCAGTTAGGAAGTGTTGATTCTACAAGGGCACAGATACCGCATGAGGAGGGAGCATGTGTCATACTGATGCATGATTCGACATGGGTGTTTTCATGGGAAAACAGCTCTGTTCCTTCTGAGGAAAATGCTACAGCAGATAACACATAGCGCTAAAAGGGAGGAAATCCATGCCTCCAACTACAGTTCTGCACAGATAATAATCAGCAGTTTACAGTACAATGTACAGCACAGTCAGGGGGTCGTTTCATGGTCACGGGTTATCTAGTCAGATTACTGTAACTGCTACCTTCTTACGAAAACATCTTTTGGTTTCAAACGCTGCAGCTGAGGTTCAAGGTGTCACCTTTTTTTTGTTTTACACACTTATATCACACATACAGTATGTTGCCACTGAGATAGTGCAGAACAAGTTGCCACTGTTTATCTTTTAGGCCTTGGCAGATACAAAGAAGGAGATGATAAATGAGAACAGCTACGATGTGCACGATCTTCGTGTGACATAACATCAATCCCATATGCAGACTTACATCAGTCAGACAGCTAGAGGACACTTTTTATAGCAAGGTAAAGTTCAGGCTCGGTTTGGATGGTTAATTAAGTCTTTGCAAGTTTAGTGAGGTGAAAGTTGAATTTAAGTTGAATCAAATTAAATGTCATTAAGTTAGAATAGATTATTAACATGTATAGACTGGAGAATAACAGCAGGACAGTGTGAAGAATCTCTATGAACATCTGTCAGGCTCCAAAAAGAGGGAAAAACTACAAATCAGCCATTTTTGATACAGTGCAGCAGTCTCTCTCTCTCTGTCTGTCTGTCTGTCTCTCTGTGCCTCCCTCTGTGTTTCTCTTTGTCTTGTGTTTAATATCTAAAGGCCAAACTCCATGGAGTGTCTGCTGATGAAGACCAGGAGCTGTGGTTGAAAGGTCCACAAAACCTCTTCTTTTGTATTTTTATTATAAAAAACTTTCAGAAATACAATCAAATTCAGAAATGAAAAAGGAAGCTCGACAAAAAGCTAGTAAATAGACATTGAGTTAAGTTTATGTCAGTCCATCAGTCCAAAAACTCAAAGCGATTTAATTTGAAATTATGTAAAATAAAGAAAAGCTAGAAAACAGAAAAAGAGGACAGATTCAGTGCTCACACTGAAGAAACTAAAGCCAGATAACAAACTGGCTGCACTTGTTATTTAATAAATTACTTAAAACTAAGGTTGGAGCGGTGTACTGCTTTCACAGCATACACTGACGTATCATACCATGTATGTCTGTTTTTACAGTATTGAATTCTATTCTATCACTGTTAGATATATGTTAAGTTTTTAAGTTTCATGTCTGTCAGGACTTAATATTTTGTGAAATTATAATAAAGAGCTTGTTCAACCAAAAAAAAAACAAAAAAAACCCTCTGTCTTTATTCCTCTTAGGGTCTTTGCAACGGATATGATAATAATGCTAATAATAAATAATAATAATAATAATAGTAATAAAATGTAAAACCATATGCAGTGAACACAAAATATTTTCTGAGTTGCAACCCTGTTTCAAAACATAATCAGTTATTAAAATGTCTGTACATTTCCACAATTGACTAATTGATTTCAGCACAAAACAGAAACACAATTATATTATCTAAACAACAAGAACCAAAGCATCGAAACATTTAAGATATTCTGCTTCAACACCTCTGCTCTTCAAATCTCAGCACGAATGCTGATTCCTTAACCTTTCAATCACACACACACACACACACACACACACACACACAGGCCCTCACACACATTCCCTCGCATATTCACATGAGTGACTTCCCCGATTACAAAAGGACACAACTCATGAATGCATGAACTCTCTGTAGTCAAGCTCCAATGAGCTAAGCACCAGATGCCTGACATGCCTGCCAAACTTCACCCGCAAGGCCAGATCCGCCACACAGGTACACTCACCAACCGAGAAAACACAACAGACATGCAGGTAAGCACGCAGGTAGACACAAATGCATTTACACAGCCCTCATATGCTTCCCCAACAACACTTGAATTTATTTGATGTGGAGAGAGGGAGCTGGGATGATGAAATCCCAGCTGATGCTGTAGCACGCCCGGCCTCGGCGGCAGATGCTCCTGTGGGAGACTTTAAGATGATACGTTTAGGCAGGCAGGTGAGAGGTCACACCTTTCAGACCGACGGCAGAATTACGCTCGAGAGACCCGTGGGAAACTAATGACGCCATGATGAAATCTAAAAGATGGATATTTTGGGAAGCGTAATTAGGTACCAGGGGAGAAAAAGAGCACGAGTGAATAACTGCAGTTCAGTCAGCCGCTCAGGTCAAATGCTTTTATTTATGCGAGTACAGAGTTCTGTTTGTATGCAGTCTGACCAACTGGTGCTGGTCTAAATCTAAAGAAGACAGGGCCACACTCATTATCACTAATAATCATTTGCTCGATCATCGTCTGTCAATACAGGCTTGCCATCCAGGCGTCATCAGTGCCTGCAGTCAGATGCCTGTAGCTCCGCACAGAAGAAACTGTGGAGTGACGGTAATGAACTCCTTTTCCCTCCAGTGAGGAACATATAGTACAAAGATAGAAGATGCAACATGTTTGAAAAAAGTTGGGACGGGGCCTGTTCACCATTGAGTTACATCACACTTTCTTTAAAAACGACACTCGATTTGGTAACTGAGGATGCAAATTGCTCAAGTTTTCAAAGTAAAATTCTTTCCAGTCTTGCTTGATATACGACTTCAGTTGCTCAACACTGGAGGGTTTCCGGAGACTTTTTTGTGCTTCATTATGCACCACACATTTTCAATGGGAGACAGGTCTGGACATGCACCGTTTTACTCTGAAGACAGGTTGCAACACCAGCAGAATGTGGCTTGGCATGGTCATGTATTGAAATAGCAGGGACGTCCCTGAAGAAGACGTCGTCTGAATGGCAGCATATGTTCCTCCAAAGCCTGTATGTACCTTCCAGCATGAAAAGGTGCTTCACAGAAGCGGCTCATGCCGTGGGCACTAACATAACCTCATATATTCACAGTGGCATGTCTGGATGCTGTTGATGTCTGGCTTTCACTTTGCATGGTAGAGTCTTAGCTTGCATTTGAAGATGCTGCAACGAACTGTGTTTACTGAAAATGTTTTTCTAATGTGTTCCCGAGCCCATGTCGTAAAAAATCCTTTATACAATAATGTTTGTTTTTAATGCAGTGTCACCTGAGGGATCGAAGGTCAGTGTTGGTTTTTGGCCTTGTCTTGCATGCACAGATTTCTCTGGATTCTCTGAATCTTTCAATATTTTGGATTGTAGATGGTCAAATCCCCAAATTTCTTGCAACTGTGTATTGAGAAACATTGTTCTTAAACCACTTGACTATTGGTCCACACAGTTTTTCACAAAGTGGCGAACCTCCCTCCATCCTTGCTTGTGAGGAATAGCCTTTGCAGGATGCTCCTTTCATACCCAATCGTGATACTATCACCTGTTACCAATCAACCTGTTTACCTGTGGAATGTTCCAAACAGGTGTTTTCGGAGTGTTCCACAACTTTCCCAGTCTTTTGTGTCCCTTGTCCCAACTTGTTGGAAACGTGTCGCTACGTCAAATTCAGAATAAGCAGATATTTACAAAAATCAATGAAGTTGGTGTGTTTGAACATTAAATATCTTGTCTTTGTGCTGTATTCAACTGAATAAAGGTCAAAAACGTTTTGCAAATCATTGCATCCTGTTTTTATTTACATTTTACAGGGTCCTAATCTTGCAAACTGCTGTGACTGCATCTAAACCCAGCAAACCACATGAAAAGCAGCGCAGGGGACATAGAAGCGTTGCAGCATATAATTAATGACTTCAATTCATATGCCATCACCGACATTCATAATTGCAGCAGACAATCTATGAAGCACCATGTACCATTCATAATCAGCAGGTGATCATCAGTAACTGGATATATGGTTGGCACTGATTCTTGCTGAGTGTAGCAGCAGCACAGACCCAAGGAGCTGAGCAGTTGAGATGTAATTATTATAATAATGACAAACAACCTGACACATGAACCATTACTTTTCAGCTTAACTATTCATTTGATGTCCAGCTGAACACGAAGTGTGTGCACAAAATGTGAATGTGATAACCTGATGTTAAAATTAGAGGGAGATCACTGGCAGTGTGGAAGAAGGCAACATTAGCATTTATGTACTGTAAAGACTAAGCTGCCACTGTATGAGACACACCAAGCTAAAACGTATGCAGTCTTTCTGTAGGGGGGTTATATTAGAATCAGTTCAGCCCATAGAACACAGAAATGACACTCCACTCATATTTGACCTCAGTGTACTGTATTATCAGCTGTATGAAAGCATCGCAAGGCGTCGACCAACAACACAAAAAGACAAATGAGCTCAGTCAAAAGAAAGAATTCAAAACAGGCTAACAGCTAGCAGCCACCAAGACAGAGATCAGACGCAGATCCAGCCAGCAGCATCAGCATTCGCTTACTGATACTGTACAACAAACACAAACAAAGCAAGTACACAGAGCTCAGACATCAGCAGTGGTGGCAGAAGTACTCCAATCTTTTCAAATACTCTGTTACATGTAAATACCCTGCATTATTAGAATAAAAATATACTTAAAGTGCCAAAAGTAAAGTGCTCATTATGTGGAACAGCACATTTCAGAATAATATACATCACCGGATTATAAGTATTGAAGCATTTATGTGTAAGCATCATCTTAAATGTTGCAGCTGGTAAAAGGGGGCTTATTTTAAAGAATGTATAAACTGCTGGGAGGCTTAATATGCAATTATTATCAATTCATTTGTTAATTCGATTTGTAATTTGTATTAATATCTATTTCAAAGCAACCACTGCTGTGTGTGTGAAAAGTACAATATTTCCCTCAGAAATGTAGAGGAGTAGAAGTATGAAGTAGAAATACTCAAGTACAGCAGATTAAAAAAAGAGCTCAAAATTGTAGCACAGTACGTAAGTAACTGTACTTCATTACTCTCCACCTCTGCAACTCGCAACATGGAAGCACAAACAGCAGAAACTTACCGTGGATTGCCTGGGGGGATCGTTGAAGTGAGTGGCTCCAGGCAGCCCTCGGCCCAGCAGGAGCAGCAGCTAACGGGGGCCCAGACGACCATTTCGACCCCCCGTCAGTGTGAAGCGACGTTTGCGCTGTTCGCAGGTGAGCTTCGTTATGAAGTGCTTAATGAGCGGCGGTAGCAGCAAATGTTTGCAGAAATGCGGCAGCACAGTTAGCTAAAGAGCAGCTTTGCAGACCAGGCCACCATTACCGGTTTAAATGGACCGCCCTGCTGCAAGAGGGTGCGTTAATTCTATGGTGCAGGGCGTGGAGAATGTCACGTGAGAGCGTGGCGGCGCACCTGAGCTGCCTACCTGAGCTGGCAGGGAGCGCTCGCTTTAATTAAAGAGAAATTCACAATGAAGCGCTTTTCCAGTGTGAAAGAAAGATGCATTAGCAACTGGGATAATCATGTGCTTTGGAAATGGTGCAACCTTTATTAACATGTTTGTATTAAGTTTTTATGAGAACTGTTAAAAGTTAAAGACCTTAAAACCCAATCAGACCCCTTTTATAAGCCCCTATTCATTTTTTTTTTCAAGCTTATGTGGGGCATTTAAAAAAAAATCAACATGTGTGATTAAACTCTTTCAACAATTCATATAATCCTATTTTCTTTTGTTAAATTTCCATAAATTGTGAAAATTGGCAAATACATCAATACATATTTTACTGATTTGCCATATTTGAAATACATCTTGCCACATATATGTGATTGAAAATATGCTTAAAAATGTGACATCCTCAATCAGATGTGGAAAAACAACCTCCACTTTACAGCAGAACAGCTTTGACATCTCTTGACATCTTGAGCTACTTCATTATTCTTGTACATTACTGAGTTATAGTCTAATAAAAAAGCTGCATTAAACATGCATAGAAAAGTGTCCCACTTCACCTGAAAACACTGTCCTAGGTTTTGCTAACATCTTCATCAAACTTGGGACAGTGTTCCAACACTTGTGCTAATGAGTCCGATTCATTTGCAGGTTCACTTTGCCTGAACACATGCCAGCCATCTCTCTTTGACTGTCAATGCCCACAAACCTGAAATAAAAGTGACAAATGGTGGTTTGGCCAAGATTTTGGGATAAAAATGTTCTGCTGGTTCAATTATTTCCAACAGCAAAACAAGGCAATGCTTAAATGTCCCACTTTGTACAAACACCCCCTACACATTGTCAATGTCAGATTTGTTGTTCGTCCCTGTTCTCCCCAGTTTCCCCATTTTGTTCAACATTGCGATGTCAGATTCTTGATTGATGCAGATGACCATAATGCAATGCAAGTACAAGACACTGTGCATTCAGAGCAACGTGATCAATTAATGTGGCTGAACTCCAGTTCACACACACAGAAGCCACACATGCTGGAATGTAACTAAATCCGTCTGCATCAATCTGTATTCAATACAGCAGCTTAGTAGAGAAGTGACCTAGCAGTATATTCTGTAAGCTTAATAAAATCAGCTCCACCTTTACGAGCTGCAACATTAAAGTGATGCTTACACATGAATCCATCAATAAATATGAACCAATAATAAAATATACAAATTCACATTGTTTAATTGACCATTAAAGGTACATAAAAAGGAAATTCATCTTTGGCACTGACATACAGTATGGGACAACACACACCATACCCAACAATACATAACAATAAGTGAAGATTATACATGAAAGGAGGATGAAATCTTAAAGTGGCAGAAATGAAAGTGATGATTCTGCAGAACCAGGACCATCACCTATTTTAATGTACATTTGTTTATTAATTTCTGCTGTGCATTATGTATTATTGTGATGGTCATGTAAGTCATTACTTGTCACTGGACGAAATACTGTCATACCCATCACAAGAACACATAATGCACAGCAGGACTTAATAAATAAATAAATAAATAAATAAATAACTGTACATTAAAATAGGTGATGGTTGCAGAATGTCTTAAAGAGCATGGAGGATACACTGGCAGGAGGAGGCATTGTTTATATCCTGCAGGCAGGTGACTGGGGGTCATATCACTCACAGATAAGGGAGAGGTCACTTCCACTGCACTTGTACTGCATTTGTGCTTGTTGAGACCAGCAGGGGAGATAGTACACATTCCTGAGGGACACCTGTATTCAGGACAAGACAGAATGGACGTTGTTGATGCAGACACAGTGGGGTCATTCTCTCATGACTCCCCTGACCCAAAAGGACCAGGCTGCAGGTGTTCAGATCACACAGGTGCTTTAAGAGGAGGTGGGGCTGGACTGTATTAAAAGCGGAGGTCCATAAAAAGGATACTGACACGAGAGTTGGCTTTGTCTAGATGACAGTGGACTTCATCCAAGAGATGAGTGCAGCATCTTAGCTCATAAACTCAGTTGTTTGAGGTGAGAGGTCTTCACACATTGGACACTCCTTACATTTGCTAAGTGGAGATGTGAGGGCAATGGGCCTGAAGTCATTGAGGAATTTGGCACGAGGTGTTTTTGCTACAGGGATGATGGTCTTTGTCTTCCAGGCCTGGAACAGGCCAGTTTAGAACCTTCCCCTTGAGTCTACCTGGGCCAGGGGCCTTGCAGGGTTTGAAACACAGAGACGACCTCCCTCTCCTGTAGGCTCATGTGCCAGGGAGTCATTCCTGCAGTATCAGCTTCACACTCATCAGTTAAGCCCTGTTTATCAAACCTGGAATAAAACGAGTTCAGATTATTAGAGAGACCAGGGGGATCATCACACTGAGGACCTGGTTTCAGCTGCATCACCCTGCAGAAAGGCAGGCTTCTTCAGATGTAGGTGATGTTTCTGTCCGTTGTTAACCCATGTTTTTTGTAATGGTAGATTCTGACCATTGTTCCATTCTGTCTACTCAGAAGTTTAACTGGTAATGGTCTATTTAATAGCTCATAATTGTTGATGCAGTTCTGTTCTAAGTCCCAGGCAGCAACCACGGCTCCGCCACTGAGTCCTTATCCAGGCCTGATCTGACCTAGACCTGTTTAGTCCTTTGGTAGGTGGTGGATAACATAATGACCTGCCCTAGAGGAGGGTGGGACCTAGACACATTATACCAAAGCATTAATCTAGAGATTTATTCAGTCTCGTCGAGCATGTTACACATCGTTCAAGATTTGGCAAGAGTGTGGAAACATTGCATCTGTTGAAATCCCAAAGAAGACTGGGTCATCATCAGATTTATGCCTGTTATGGCTGGAAGCAGTGTGATCAGCTGAGTAGTATGGCCCATACACCAGAATTACTGTGATCTGTCTGAACGACACTATACATTATTCTGAAAAGGGCAGCTTTGTTAATGAGGAAGAAAATTAGTGCTTTAAGTATATTTTGATGCTAATACTTTTATGCTTTTGCTAAGTAAAATTTTGAATGCAGAGCTTTTATTTGTATTTTACACTGTGGTACTCCTGGTAAGTAAATATTTGAGTACCACTGAGGAAATTATTGATTTTTCATACTTACCTCTGATATCTACTGATTTATTTTGGACTTTTAGCATATTTTTTCAAAGGTGAGATTTGTATTGTATGTCACTGCAGGTAAATCACATCACAACTTCATTCAACTGTCTGTCTAAATGATCCTTTAGTTGGTATTTCGATCACTGTTAGGCGCAAATATGGTTTGACTGAGAGTGCTGTGGTGTGTAGATTTGGTGAGCCACCTTCAGGTGTGAGTTTGGCTGCTGGACAAACTGTTCAAAATGTGGTCTTTTGATGATTTGTTCAATGAATGTTCTGAATGAATGAATGAATGTGTCACAATCTATTCACCAGTTACCTTCAACACTGTTTTTCCATGTTTGAGTTAGAGCATTTTTGGCCCAGTGTTGATGTGTGAAATCATGGGTAAATGTGCTGAAAGTCCAAGTCAAGTTGCAATATCATCAGCAGATATCATCAGCCCACCATCCAAAGGTAAGTCTGCCACAGTTTGCATATCAGTGCTGATATTGTACAACCAGCAACTAAATCTGGAGCGTGCATCATTGTGTAATGTGTGGGTTCGTGCACATGTGTGCTTGTGTCTGTGTTTCCCTGCAGCCATGGAGTCAATACCTTGGTGAAAGGTCACTCAGGTGGTGCCAAAAGGGCTCACTCCACCTATTTGGCTTTGGGCCAGAAGAAATAGCTTCCTTAATAGGTTGATAAAGCAGTCATTAGAACAGCATTTCAAAATGTGAAAAAGCTAATGATTGTGCAAGTGGCAGTGGCACATCACGTACTACTGACACTCCAAGCTAGTAATGCAAAACTGTCTGAGTATGAAATACTGCACATCTCTTGTCTATTTCTGAAAAAACTGGTAGCAGTAGCATCTTAACATTGAGATTAAAATGAGACAAATATCTGCTCAGCAATATAGTACCTTTACATAAGTAAAGGATAGTAATACTTCTTTCACCAGTGCTGGAGTGAAATAGAATGAATTTTACAGATTCTGTCAGAGCTGAAACAATTAGTTGATTGATCAGTTTGTAGATTTGCAGAAAATGCAATGGTTACAGCTCTAAAGTATGATTATTCTCTGGATTTTTTTTTCTTTTTTTGGTGTTCTGTGATAGTGACTGAAAAACATTGGGTTCAGGACTGTCGGTCAGACAAAACAAGCAATTGTCATATGTCAGGTGCTCATATTGGTGTGTTTCACTACTGGCTGACATGCTATAGGCTAAATGAGCAACCAAGAAACATTAGTTGCTGTCTTATCATATCTTAAAATATCTACGGTAATCACGTTTTTTGTCTTTCTGGGAAAAAGAGTAATTAATTAAGTAAGTAAGTAATTAAACTGTGTTTATTCTTTTCTTAAAACTTGAACTTTATTGAGTGAAACTGAATCAATTTGAACTAAATTTAAATAACGGCAGAGGGGAATAAACAGGCGGCATTAGGACCCGGGGCACACCTTCATGAGAAAGAGGGCGTAGGCTCTGTCAGCCGGTAGAGGAGGAAGGTGCCGCCACTGCCGAGCTGCTCGCGCACAACCGCGAGGTACTGACAGCAGCACGAGCGATGCGAGTCAAGGGTCGCGAGGAAACAGACTAAATAAGAACACCACGGCCGAGAATCGTCTTGTTTCAGCAGCGCGAACAGAAACACAAAGAGCATGTCGGTGCTAGCTCTTCAAGAGTACGAGTTCGAGAGACAGTTCAACGAGGACGAAGCCATCCGATGGATGCAGGAGAACTGGTAAGGCTCCATGGCGATGTAACGTTAGCTTCTCCTTGTTTAATCCCGCAGCGCGGTAAACGTTTTTCGCCGCGCGTCCGGCGCGGTGTGTACGTGCCTAATGTGAGCCGCGAGCCTGTAACGGCGCACATGCATCTGCCTCGCTCGCCGGGATTAAACCTCGCCGTATCCTATTATATCAGCCTGTCTGTCATCATCCGCAAATTGCTGCCTGTGCTTCGCAAAACGAGCAAATTCACGCAGGCCTTCAGCCGCGTGAGAGAGCGACGCTCCGCCGCACTTCACCGGCGGTTGTATTCAAGCATCCCTCAGCGGGTCGGATTTGTCCTTGATTTTCTGTGATTTATTCTCCCGGCATCAGTTACCGCGATACTGTTGTAAAGGTCATCCATGGCTCCAGCTGCCTCATCCATTTAGACAGTGACTGGCCCAGTAGCATACTGAACCAAGCCTGGCCCTGGGCTGGTGAACTACACCCCCCCATTCATTTTATGGTTTTCTACTGGGTGGTGGTCATGGTGTTATTGTTACTAAGTAAAAGTTGACCGCTACAGATATTGTGCTGCAGTATTTACTGTTATTGTTATTGTAAGTTCACTCAAAACACTATTCTGAAAAACGTGTTTTGTTCTGTATGAAAGGGCCTCGACTTACTATTGTTTTCATTATTGATTCATCTTTACATTATTTTTCAATTAATCATTTAACACAAGGCAATAAAATAGCCTGCCAGGAAAAAAAAGAAGAGAAAAGTGGCCATCACATTCAGAGCTTAATTTTCAATTTCAGCTCTGTAGCTGATTTAGGTTTTTCATTGATCTGATTCATTACTAAACAATCTCTAACTGAGTAACTTGCAGGATATTTCATGAAACCTTCTTGGAATGACTTAAAATGAAAGCCTTGCCATTGTTTGCACAGGGCTGTGCCTGCAAGGCTTTACACAAACTACAACATCATCCTAGACTGATATTTCACTGTTGCTGCTGGGCTTAAGTTAATATTGCTTTGTGATTGTGTGCGTTGATGCATTTCATATGAACAAGCCATGTGGAGGACCAATGCAACTACCCGCTGTGTGAACTCACCGAAGGGTCAATACTGTCCAGGTCCATGCCAGGTTGAGCAAGAAATGGTTCGAAGCGAAACAAAATGAGTCATGCGTAAAGTTAGCACAGGCTTCATTAAGCATTCAGTGGCAGTGGGTTTGTAAAAAAGCAGCACACGGTGAGCAGGAGGTATTCATCTGGCTTCGGTTTGAACTGCCAGCAGAAAAGAGTCACATTTAGCATATTATTTTTAACACAAATTTGGATTGAATAGAGCTCTTGAAGCCAGTCTTGTTTGTATTTCTTGAAATGAAATCTGTGTGTGTGTATGTGTGTGAAAAAGTGAGAGAGAGAAAGACAGCATGGGAGCAATGTGTAGGAGCTGTCCTTACCCTGGTACTGACAACCGGCCAATAACGTTCATCTTCTGATGTCTGCTGACAGAGCATTAGCCAATCACGTTGCAGCTGATCTGTGCTGACTTCCCTCCGCTGCTCCTGTAGTGGAGGATGTCAGACTGGCCCAGTGCACATGGCTGATAGAGACAACAACTGCAGAAAATGGGATTTGATAGGTTGTTTATTACATTCATATTATGTCCAGGGAGCAACTGACTAAGCTTGACGTGTTTTTTGTGACTTAAGGGTGAGAAAGAAAGAAAAACAATAGATAAGAATAAAGTTTGAAGGTTAGCGTCATGCAAAATAGTAAATATATAAAAGCTGTTGTTTAGCAGTTAGTTCATTAGGGCTGTTGAAAACCAACTGCAGTGCTTTTTCACCGACATTTATCCCAGACATGCATGGCACACCTTTTTTTTTGTATTTAGTCTGGGGTAAGGCACCGTCAGTAAAGCGCTACAAGGGTCTGAATTCAACTAAGCAAAGTACAAATGCCACTTCAATTTGTTTTGGGCGGAGAAAGGGCCACTTAGCACAAGGTTTGGGTGTTAAGATTTAAGCCGAATATGTTAAATGAAACGCACCTACATTTTCAGCCCATTTAGGCAGCCATAAACAGTGTTTTGTAATAAATGGCAGCATATTTTGTGAATGAATGTGTTTATTTATTTTCATTGATAGTGCTAATTGATAACTCCTGCGTGCTAGCGCCAGCCCTTCACATTGTAAACACGGTACATGTGCGCTCAAGTAGGCCAAAGTTCAGGCCAAACTACCTTTGCGCTTAACGCCCCATGCAGTGACGTCACAGTGTCACAGCAGGTGTGTCACCTCTGACCGTTGATGAAAAACGCCTGCTGTGACATCGCTGATTGGGCCGAGGCCAAAATTGCAACAAGTCTGAACCAGTGGCTCAGAGTTCAGTCCTGTAAGTGAACAATTTTCCCTTGACTCACCTCCTAAGATCTGATTTAAAAAAAAAGTTCTAACCAGATATGACAAACGTACTCGGCTGCAGGATTCATCTGAAAGAGTAGAAGCCCGTGTTAAGATTTTGAAATATTCATCTGTCACTACGGCGGCAGAGCTCATCGCCAGAGATGGACGATAAATGACGATCAAGAAAACTATTCAGACATCAAAGGTAAGACAAATTTATGATGTATTTAAGTTGGGATGCTACCAGGAATTTTTGTTTTGTCTGAAATCTAACTGAAGTTAGTGTGGAAGATGGATTACTTGTGCAATTAAAAGCATGTGTGCTTGACTAAGGAGTGATTATAGTAAATGAGCATACAGTCAGATGCACTAGGCTGTTTTCAGGACCAGTGATGTTGTAGTGATGACTAGTTTCCTCTTTTAATCAAGCAGTACGAGTTTTAACATAATACTTCCTGTGCTGATGTCGATGCTTGTTTCAAAGTCCTGATGAAAAGGATATGTTGTTCAGCCCTGGTAATAACGCAAGTAGTGGCTGATTTGGTGAGATTATCTATTTTCGCATTATCTGAAATAAGATGCAGAGTGTGCTACTGTTAGCAAGGTCCAGATGATATTGTCCTATTCCTTTAATCTTTATTATCACCATCTAAAGAGGAAAAACTGTTTGCTTTGTTTGACAGATGATCTCAGGATATAATTCATTTACTATTCTCAGTGCAGCATGAGGCCCTTTCACTTTTCATTGCTTTTAATGGTGACGCATGCAAAGAAAGATGTTTTTTAAAGGGATTTTCTACACACACTGAGCGAGTCCTGAGCTAAAGTACTGCATTTTTTTCAAAACAGAAACTGTGAGACATCTGTGGACAGTGTAAATATACTGTGTATACATGTCATTGTTTTGCAGGGATGAATGGAGACTGGTACACTGATCTGATGTGTTCCCTTGAGACTGGCGGCAGACAGTTCAGCATTGTGAAGCAAGGACAATTAAACAACTAGCTGAAAGAAGATGAGGAAAAGGAAGAGGAAAGGGTGGACATGGACCTAGATTCTGTTTTTAGCGACAAGATGAGCATCTTCTTTGCCTCCTATAATAAACAGTATGAAAGCACCATCAACACATGAGGTAGATATGCTTATAGTGCATGTGTTAATTTCCACAGTGCAAACAAGGTGGCAGAGGTGACACAGTTTGTCAGGCTTGACGTTCCTCAAAGCCCCCAGCAACTGTAATAAATGTTCTGCAGAAACTGATAGTGCAGACCAATTAACAGCAGTTTCTGCTTACAGAATTAGAAAGGTGGAAAAAACACTTTTCTCAGATATTGCTGTCATCAGTGATTTCTTGTTATTTTAGAGGTGTCAGCAGCATCAGGTAACACCTAAGATCTGAGAGTCAAAGTGCAAAGTGAAGTCAGGTACATCTGAACAGTGACAGGTCAGCTGCACGCTCACATATCCTTCAACTGTAGGACTGATCAAGAAAAGACTCACCCTGCTACAGATAAGATATGGAGATAAGATAGGACTAAAATAACTTGCCCGGCCACTTATGATATGATAATTTTAGCATGATAGAGAAAGTTTGCTTTACCTATTACAGGAACTAACAAGTATTGGGTTCTGCAGAATTAAGCAAATTGTGACAATAGGTTTTGGTTTATTGTCACTGCCCCACTTTTTCTCCTTCATGAAGTCTGTCATCACCTATGTTTTATATACACATGTTCGTTATCATCTTCATCATTAGCTAGTTGCTTATTAGCATGCATATTCGTAGCTTTAATAGGCATTATAAAACACTTATTAATGCCTTCCTCTGGGGGTTGTGGTTAGATTATTAAGATCATAATTCAATGTTCAATAACTTCCTTACTTACTATCAGTAAGTAGTAATTAAAATGTTATTTAGGGAAAGCTTAGTTCATAGCTGAGTAGTTGGAGAATATGACCATGCAGGATAAGGCATTGATAAGTGCTTTACAGTGAATAATAAAGAGCCAATATGCTACTAATATGCATGCTAAAAAGCAACTAGTCAATGATGAATATGTGTACCTTAATATAAAGTGTTACCTTTTCTTCTAATTTGCATTTTCCAGAAGCTTTGTATCTTAGATTCACTTAAAGTACAAAATCCACTGACTAGCATTAAGCTCATACACATTTATTTTTCTGTCCAGGTCTACTATATTGTATGCATTTATTATGTAACTGTTATAGGCATGGTGCTTTATTATTTCCAAAGTGGTTGATGTATGATCTTGTATGACTTCCTAGTTTTACAGATGATATTCTAAATAAAGGTTGTTAAACATCTAATACATAAACATTGGCATACTTGTCATTTCCTTTCAAATTATGTTTGTGATGTATGACAATTTCTTGAAATGTGGGGTGACGGCAGTATTGTGGCTGTTAGAGTCCTAACATCTGGCACGCTGCTTTATAAAGACTGAGACCTTATCAGCTGCTTCACTGCGTAGATGCTTACACCCTGCTGTTGTCGTCAGTATAGCACTAACAAGCCAGTGAACATGTTGAGAAGCAGCGGAATTTAAATCCTATCATTAAACAGCTTACTGTATGATGTGCTGTCATTAAAAATAATGAAATGAAAATCATCTAATATCAGACTGTCATGCAATATACTACTGAGGATTATGGATGTCAAACAGAGTGAGCATTTGCATTGTCTAAGTGCATTTGGGATTTGTGTTTTTTCCCTTCTATAGTAATGCATTTGATGTGATTCTGTGTGAAGGGTAAAATCTGCTGCAGCTTAGAAATGGCCTGTCATGCATTAAGACTGCCATGTTTTGCACTGCGGACTTACTATCCAAAAGAGAGCCGTTACCCTCTGTTATACACACATCTTTAACCTGCTGAATCACTCTGGACTCTCACAGACGTCATCGCTCCTCATTGCCATGCAGGTTGCTTGGAATCTGTGTTCTCTGTTTTTGAAAAGCCTCTGGGGTAGATAGCATCCCTGAGGCTCTCTGTGCTTTTGATGGATCTCTTGTGGTTTTGCCCTGGACTGATAACAAGGGATGCAGAGTCTGAGAATGATGCAGTGAGAATGAACAATGAAATCTTTGCTGCGGTCTGTTTTGTGTTGTTTATATGATTCAGCAGCTCTGCTCTTTTTGCCGTCACATTTTAAATACTATTGTTGGCCAAAATGAAATTATTCAGACTTTTTGAAGACCCCATAATGGATTTATTAGGACTGTTGCTCTAATGGTGATGTACATCTAGCTCATTATGGCTAATCAGTCGCTTTTTGTTTCAGAAGTATCCCAGCTCACTGACTAGTCTTGAAGGTCAGGTTACAATGATGAGTTGAAGAGATAAGTCTCTTCCTTCCCAGTCTCATTACTTATTCAGTCAAAGCGGAGTCCAGCCTATTGTCTGAGCTCTTGAGCCCCTGTTGTTGGACAGATGAGACCAGTACACCTTTTTTAAATTTGGCATTAGGGTACCATTTCCGTGGTCATTACGTACAATGGAATAATACATTTCTAGATGCCTGCATTACAGACAGGCAACGAACAAAGGATGTGTAATTCAGAGCTACAGTGCTATAGGAGAGGTGGTTGTAGTTAATGAGAAGCCATTTCAGAATGCTTATTGACGAAATTATTTTTCAGGTGTCAAACTCTGGTAGTAAAAATTAGGTTAGATGTTATATCCACAGTACGCTCCCTACTCTTTGTGTTTTATATTATTTCCTGCACTGTGAATTTAATGCACAGTTTGCTGTACAAATTACTAAAGATATTTTTTATCCTGTGCTTAATCAAATGTGACAACTTAAAAACCCAGTCAAATGAGAGCAACCAATGGCATTTATTATTTTGCTATATGAAGAAAAGAAATAATTATTTCCTAGTGCGATTCTAGAAGCGCCTCTTGATGGTCATTCAGTTAAATGTACAAGGTCTTGGTTCTGCATGCTGCTGCCATTTTAACAGCAACAACGCATGATGATGCTGATCATTTCTGACCACGTTAACCCAGAGTTCACCCCAGGCTTGATGTTTGCTGGGCTGCTCTCCTTCTCACGACTGGTGAGACCAGAGATGAAGATGTGGGCTGGCTCCTCAGGAATCGAGGTCTGCCTGGAGTGTCGCTGCACTCTGGTGTCATGTTCAGATTTCATCAGACTGTCAAGGAAAAGCTGAGACGCAAACAATGGAAAGAGCAGTTCATTGTACGGTCTATTTTATTTTGGATGCGTTGCGTCACTGTGAGTGTCAGTTAAAATATATGAGTAAATATGTTATCCCTCAGCAAGTGACTTAAAACATGCACAATTTTTCAAGTAGCAGATTTTTCATCAGTCAGTCTTGTTTGTGTATGAAGAAGAGTTTAATGCCTGTTTCACTGAACAGACACATATGAAGCAAACCCGTTCAGAATAGCACACTGACATGGATGTGACCCTCATTACTGTCTGTCTTGGCACATTATTTCCATCAGCTTTCAAACAATGGAATAACATGGCTTGCATGCAGTACATAATTGCATTACTACCCCTCTGCAGTTCCAGGAAAGGTTAAGGTCTCCGTTGTGCTTGACCCGTACATGTGTGCCTTTATTTGATGCTAGTAGAGCAGAAGTTGGAAACAAATTTTGGATGTGCTGATCAAAACATTAGTACACAGCTCCACCATTGCTCACAAACTGCAGAGTAACCACTGTTCAGAGCACAAACCCTTTTGATTTTGGTAACATGGCTTTCCCTGCATGTGCTGCACCACTAGTGCTAAAAATTGTCAGTCTTGTCAACATCCCATTGATGTCTGAGATGGCACATTGGTTGGACAAATAGAGAGACACAGCTTGAACCAGATCCTTTAAGTGTAGTTACAGATTGTCCTGGCTTCTATCACTGTATCTTGTGAAAAGATAGGCAGCGACTGCCTTTGTAAGCTTGAGTGAAAAAGATGTTTTGAATACAGTAAGTGTATAGTGAGAAGATGCAATAAAGGTGCATGGACTAGGTGAAAATCTGTACATTGTGCTTATACTGTTGAGTGCTATGCAATACAAGCTTCCTAAAAGCCATTTGTCTTGCTGCTCAAAGTAAGCATGACTCAAGATGTTCTTAAGCACTTAACAGGCTGAAATAATTATCACTCAAGAAAAGTACTCTTCTCTTTTTTGAATAGATAAATTGTCCTTTCATGTGGGCCAAGCGGATGGAAAAGCTTGTTGACAACAATATTATTTTAGTTATTTTATTCACTGTAGATTATGCCTGTCTAACGTCACTTTTCCAGCAATCGAATGATGTGTTTTTTTAAGAGCTGTATTACACATGAGAGTAATTATAATAATACACTTCCTACAGTTACTTTGCCATCTATGGTGTAGAACTCAAAGTACTTCCACACACTGCTTCTCAGATGCGTTGGTATTGTGATTGACCCGTCAGGACAGCTTTGCTCGCTGGTGTCCTCCATTTCTGTAGCAAACAATGCAATACATTAAGATGACTGTGATTTCTTAAGAGCGCCCTCTGCTGGATCGCAAGGTAATGAAACTCAAAGAGTCTGTTAAACTTATAGACTGTAAATATTGATTTGGAACAGGTCATTTTAGTCTTAATATTAACCATTCTCCCACTTTTGAACAAATTTATGAACAATGAAGCCCTACTGGGTGTGTTACTACTTGGATTATATCTGGGTGCTTCCTGAATGACAGATTATACTGTAATAGCTAAGTCTTACTTACAGCACATCTTGGTCTTATCTAGTGGCTTGCTGCTCATCCTACACTTTGGCACGGCAACTCTAATTGCCTTTCCGCTGTTGTAGATACAGATGATAGTGCCAGGGAATAGAGTTACACACCCTGGAATGAACTGAGTGGCTACACACACTTTATTGCGCATACAGTTGCATATGTATATGTGACATACGCACTTTGGTGAGACAGTTAGACACTAGCTCACTGGCACAGGCGTGCAAACTCATCCTCAGACTGCACACTTAGGATTACGTAACGGGTGAAATCTCCTGGACAAGCTAATACAGATCCAAGTCCACAGCAGGTTATCCAGCAGCTTTATACAACACTGCCAGTGGGGGAGGGGAGGGTCTATGGCATCCACACCCTTATTATATTATGTACTGTACTGTAACAGCAGGCTATATGCAAGTACTGTAGATCAACCACATAAATCCACAAGGATGCAGTACACACCTCTATTATAATTTTTACAGTACTTTATATGATGTCTGGACCTGCTAGTTTACTGTACAGTTGTTTATGGGGTGTGATGCCTTTTCTCACTAGCCGTTATCTGAATATCTTTTTTAAAGTCAGAATAAGAAAACCACATTAAGTGGAACCCTCATTTTGACGTCATTTGGTGACGACTGTTTTGCTTGGCTGCGGTGGCAGTGCTGGAGTTTTGGTTTGTTGAAGTTGTAATTTTATGTTCTTTGCTCTGTCAGATATCAACACCTTTTTTTTTTGGACATCTCAAATATTCAGCAAGATTTGGCAACAGTGCAATCTGGGCCAACGCCCAGTGTCTCAGCCATGATAACAGTCACACATGAGAGACAGACATGCCAGAGATTCCTTACCTCTTGCATATTGTCCTTGTTGTAGACACTGATCATGATCTTTTAAATTGGTGGTTTTCTTTTTAGCTAATATCGGACTCAGTGCAGTACTTATTTTAACAACATTAAATGACATCTGATTTGTGACGACGCAAGTACATACAGTGTATGATTTATGTTGTGACCCTGAATTCTCTGTAACAAGTAGAAAGCATATCAAGCTTTATGGACATTAAAAACAATCCATATAAACACTTTGAACATGCATCATTTATGCAGTGGATCTGGAGCACCTATACTTTTTTCAAATGAAGCCACTGCTGCTTAATGTTATTTGGAAGAAGTCTCAGCTTGAGGAAAGCAGCTGGTTTCCAACCTTGTAGCAAGCAAAAAATCTCTGCTGATTCTGTTATTACTCCGTGCTGATCCTCCCCAAAAGAGCTCTGACGTTGTAGTTTTTCATTTGTGCTGCCTCGGCCCACTTTGACAAACAGCAGAGTCAAGCCTCTTGCCACACCTCCCTAAGTTGTATATTGTCCAATGTAGACACGAGCCTGGATCATAAGTGCTACTTCCAATTTTTGTTATTAACATATGATTTCATGGGCTTCTTTAATCTGTTTCTTTGTCTAATGACATCTAATCATCATATCAGTTTTTGCTAAGCGAAGTAAAAGAAAATACGAGTAAAAATTATGCCCCTGTCTCAGATTTTTCTGATCCCCTGACACTCACACAAGTCTTCAGTATAGCCAAAACATGCACTGTAAATCCCAGCTACAACCAGATGTGTTAGAGGAACAGAGCATATTTACAGATAATAGGCTTTTCACACAGCTGCAACTAATGATTATTTTCATTACTGTTTAATACCCTGATCATGTTCTTATTTAATTGATTAATCAAATAAAGAGTCCTTGATGGCGTTCTCAAATGTTGTCTTTTGTTCGCTCCAGAGAGGCCAAAAACCAAATGTATTCAGTTTACAATACTTCTCGCATTTGAGAAGCTTCAGCCAGAGAATATTTGCCAATTTTGCTTAAAAAAGGATGGAAATATTATCAGATGAAAATTATCATTGGAGGTAAATTGAATCGTTACAGATGTGGTAACCTGGCATTTGTCAGTTCATCAATTCAAAGCTTTTAAAGTGGCATTTAGCTTTTCTAAACCTATACAACACAGCAGAGGAGAAAATAAAACCAGTGATCGAAATGAAATTGCATGTTGGCTTTTATTGTGTAAGAAGTGCAGCCTGTCGTAGAAAATCCTGCTTGAAGTATTATTTCGGGGCGAATCTGAATACAGGTCAGGAATAGAGCTGAGGAGGCACCAGGGAGTGTGAGGGGATGATGTGAATTCACACTGATGTCTCAAATAGATTCCTGTGACTGCAGACACTTCTTGGCTGCAGCTGGCACTTCAGAGCCTTTGCAAAAACAAGAGCAGAACCTCCTCCACCACCTCCACCAACTTGTCAGCTTTGGCCTTGCTCTTGGGATTCTTTGCCCTTTGTTACTTTTTCTGACAGCAGTGTAATCCATCTTCCGAACATGCTGCAGTAAGCAATGTGCATCTTACCCTTTGGCTTGGTTTACTTGTACATGATTATGATAAAACTGTCACCCAGATACCTCCGTGCAGGGGCTGGAGAGTGAAATGCATCGCTGCTATCATTGAGGTAGTTTTCCATACCAGTAGTCTTTGTCCTGACATTGGCTTACATACAGAAACTACATATTAAAGCAGCTGAGACTTGCTATATTGATTCGCACAATAATTTCAAATCAGACTGTTGAGTTTTTACACTCCCTGCATTAGAGATAACACCTGACAAGTGGTCATAGTTGACCCTTTGTGCATAGATATAAGGTAAGAAATAAGAATCAATGACATAATGAAGGTATATATGAGGGTGAATACATAATCTTTTAAAATAATAACAAGAATGAGAGTCTTGGCCATTTCTAGAACACCTTTTATTAGCAGGCATTGTTTACTCAGTTCAGAGTGTCTGTTATATAAAGAAAGTATTTAAGGTAAAGCTCAGCAAGGTGGGGGAGGTTGTGATTGGTTTAGCTCAGGGTGAAAAGACTATAATGTAATGACAACATTGAGTAATTAACTTTTTCAAACAACCAGCTTAAATTTACCAGTTGAACTGAAATGTTCATAGATATATTAACACGGCACATGTTCTATGATTGTTGCGGTCTAGAGTAACATAATACATTAGAGTTCAACAACTAATAATTATTTTGTTATGTTGTAATTTAATTTTTTTTTTTTCATTTCAGTCAAATGCGTGTACAATGTCAGACATGTGCTCAATGGATTCGTATTTTGCTCGTTTTATCTGAACAACGGTCCGAAAGTCGAGTATTTAGTTTAGAATGAAAAGCAAAGCACGTAAATCTTTGAGTCTGAAAAGCTGTGACCAGCCGATGTTTGGAATATTCACTTAAAAAACAAAAAAACAAGTGACAATTACACTATAATGGTGAATGCTGTTGTAACAGTAATGTAAGCAAACTGACACAATAATAATAGTTAGCTTCCCTATGCTACTGGTCATACCAGACCAAGCAAGGCTGTAGAGGCAAGACTGCTGAGTGTTATGAAATGAAGTTTTCATTTGTAAGAGGGAGAATGTGTTATTTCTTATATCAAGCTACGTAGTCTTACTTTAAATGATGAATTTATTAGAAAAAATGTTATTGACAAGTTTTCCGGTGATTGAATCATACACATCTATCGTTAGATGTAAAATGTATACTGCACACTGCAGAATCACAGCTTAGGCCATATATCAGTCTGACCTTTGACCTTCCAGCTTGGACGGCAGTACCCTGAAGGGGTGTGCGGGGGTTGTTGCTCCTCTCCACTCCCCCTGGCCTCAGTACAGTATGTAGGCCACTGTATTCTCTGTTGCTTTGTTCTCCCCTCCTTCATGTGTAGCTGAGAAACAGTGATGTCATTCTGCAGTCCAACCCTGTTGTCATTCTGTGAAAGCACCCCCCTTTCGACTTTGACTGGACCGCTTTGTCCTTTCTTCTGTGGAGGTGGCCTAAATCAGGTTGTGGGCTTCCTGCAAGAACAGGAAGGTGGCATCCTTCATTCTCGGAATACTGGCGCACAATGAGGTCCATTATTTTGAACAAAGTCACTCTATCATTGCACTTTTGTTCTAATCTCTATTAACTGGTACGATTAGTTACTGTTCTGACAGCAGTAGTTTAAGCCTCACAGTCCGAGCAGCATTTTCCAAGCAGCATTTTCCTTTCAGCAAGCAAATGAGGAGAGAAAATTACCAAGTAGGACCTCAAAAATTCCCTTCAGTTTGAATATATTTAGACTTAACGAAAGCTTTTCCTGTTATTTATTGTCCATTCCCTGTGTATCACACGGCCACATGGCCAAGCAAAATGTACACCTTTTTTTCTCTTTCTTGCCTAGCTACACACCTGATCGGCAAAACCAAGTACTTTGTTGCTGTGCTCTGCTGAGGCTGCAGAACAGAACAGGATGGATTGCTGTTTGTCACGGCTCGGTGACAAATGTTTGCGTTTGTAATGTGAGTTGTGCACAGGCCATTTGACTTGTGTACTAGTGTGCTGCCATACTGTATCTCACAGAGGCAATTGACCTTGAACAGATGGCTCTATCCAGAGGTTTAAGTTGACTTTTGTATCATACAGTACTTCACACTCGAGGCTTTCATGGGAATCACTCCTTTCCACTGAGTAATGCGTTTTAATTTGATGGTTAATTTTAACGTCATATTCTCTTTGTAGCACCTCCGAACAGCAGCACAGAAACAACATCACTGAATTGGAACATGACTCCTTCGGCTAGTTTTATGCAACTCATCATTCCCAGGGCTATTGGTCCCAGAGCTCCCAGAATGCCTCATTCCTGGTGCCTGTGTACTGTCCCCTGAGAGCAGACCTGATGTTTTTATTTTTGTATTTTTTTTCCAAGGGTGTTGCTGTACATGCTTCTTTTCTGCAGCACCACCTTACAGCTACACATGTCTCTTCCTCTGCTCACTGAGGTGCCCTGTCTTGCACATTGGCACCTGCAACCTTACGGCACCTTCCTAAGTTTATTTTACCCAACTTTTTTGGCTAATGCGGCTCCAAACTATTCCTCTGCTCCCTGTCCAACAGACCAAACACTGTTTTTGGAACCAGCTGCTCTAGTTTAAGGCAGCAAACCCCAATCTTCTGTTGGTCGTACTCAGCATCCAGTCTGTCAAGTCTGACCACCTGCACTTTGTAATTGTGCTAGGGACTGGGAAATGCTTTTCTTTACATTCGGTTGGGCCAGGTGGTGCTACAGCACAAGGCCCCTGCTTCATGTGGCACTGCAGTGATCTCTGACAAGTCAATTAGGACAAAGAGGCATGAAAGGATGGTGGGAGTTGGAACCGAACAGAAGCAATGACTGTAAACTGAAAGCTAAGCAGTTAGCGACAGTTGGAGCTGGACTCAGTTCATCAAATTATCACTTGAGGCATTGCTCGTAAAAAGAGGACCACTATTGATTGTGGTCTGTAAACAGTACAAATTAGTAACCACTTCCAAATGCGTTTAACCAGAGTCCATAAAGAAAAAGTCCTGCTCAGAACACGTTTTTAGATGTCATCATTTTGTGATGAAGTGTGTAGGTACACAGGCCAAGAAATGTTCCTGATGAGTAACTCATTAATTGCTGTTTGTGGCTTACATGTCAGGTTGCTCTGCTTTGTTATTTTTGCATTGTCTTTAACAATTTTTGTTGAATTTCTGCAATTTTATCTTGTCGACTCCTTACATTTGTTGCAGGAGGTCTGGTAAGCAGCTAACAATAAGCTGCACAGTGTTAGCATTGTGTGATTGTATGAATAATAGGCTTTGTATTGCTGAAAAAGACCAAATATAACCAGCACATTAACCTGCGTACGTAAAAGGCAACGACAAGTCCAAAAAAGTTCATGCTAATCTCTTTGCTTTTTTTGTGTTTACAGGAAGAAGTCCTTTCTCTTCTCTGCACTCTATGCTGCCTTTATCCTCGGGGGCCGCCATGTCATGAAACAGAGGGAGAAGTTTGAGTTGAGGAAACCGCTGGTGCTATGGTCGCTCACGCTTGCCGTATTCAGGTAAGAAAGCCTGAAGTTTTTCTAGTTTGAGCAGTTGGTCTGTGTGGGGAAAAATATTTTCCTTCTTTCTTTCTTGGCCGTTATTGTTTGTTTGCTTTAAGTAGTATTTTTAGTTATATGTCGGTATAAATATGTGTAACTAATTTGAAATTATACTAATCTAATTGTTATCTTGTCTGTATAGTATGCCTTTGCCATGCAAAATGCAGAGTGCATCTGTCACATCAGACACTACCAGCAACGGATGCTAGCAGATAATTATGCAGCCGTGGACCCTCTTTACACAATAAATACTGGATAGTGTGTAACAATAAATCTGGGGGGTGATTTAAAAAGAGTCATGGTTTATTTCAACCCAATTAAACATGTGGTTTAATTCACATGAGATTATGTGAGGGGCCTAGAAAAAAATAAGTAATTTCCACCGGATGGAAAAAATGCTGCGTATTTTAACACGTTTCAAAGCCGCTGCTGATATGAACACACATGGACTTCCTGTCTACTACTACTGAACCAGCCACACATTTCCCCCCTTTGATGATTTCTTATGACTGTTTTGTCTCTCTGTCCTTGTAGTATATTTGGTGCCATCCGTACTGGGAGTTACATGACGTACATCCTGATGACGAAAGGGCTTAAACAGTCAGTTTGTGACCAGAGCTTTTACAACGGGCCTGTCAGCAAGTTCTGGGCATACGCCTTTGTACTTAGTAAAGCACCAGAACTGGGTAAGTCCCTTGTATGGCATGTCTCATATAATCAGTGTATTGGGTAGTATATCTATTATATACCGATAAACCATCTTTCCTGAATAGACTAACAAGCCACCACATAAGTTTTTGTTCTGGACTCAGTCGTGTCGTGATGTCGTGCATGAAGCTGGTGCTTTTTACTGATGTTGCTTTCAGACAGCTAAGACTATTTATTTTAACAGTTCTGTTCTCATTTGTAGTGTAACACAGTGATAGATTAAACATACACATTAGCCAGACACAATTACAAGGCCTATGGTTTGCTGCTGTACCCAAGGCGTAACCTCACAAATAGCACGCTCCAGCTGACCGTTTTACCACATGCACAAAAAGTAAAAACTAAACAGTGGCGGAATTTCCCACTATTAAAAAAGGGATCATTTACTACTTTGCATCACTTTGAAATTAATGCTGACACAGTAATGTTTAGTTCTTTAGATTTTAATGAAGTTGTCTAATTTGAAATTAAAAAAAAAAACATTTTAACCCCTTGCAACCAGTAATAGAAACTTGCTTATTGTACAAAATCTATGACATTTTTATGAATACTCAAGATAAACTTAAGGGCAGGTAGACTTTTTTTATGAAATGGTTTTCTTTCGGTTTACATTTACAATAAATATACTGTTTTGTAAGCACTTGTAAATGTTAGCATTATTATGTGTAATACAGTTAATACAGCTGTTGCTGTCACTTGTGTTTCTGATCATTTATTGGGCAGTCATTTATGTTGTTCCAGCGCTACTCTGCATGTGGCAACAGCTTTGAGGTATTACACAGTTCATTTAGCCAATATTTTCTCCATATTTTAGAGCAATTTAATAATAACAGCCAGTGATTTTGAGTAAGCCCGTGGTAAAGATATTTCCTTTCTTTCTGTTCATGTCCTTTCATTCGTCTTTCCTTTTCTTTACTCCCCTCTCCCCATGCTCTCAACTCAATCGACCCATCTCTTGAACAATCTGTCATACCTACAGGTGACACCCTCTTCATCGTTCTGAGGAAACAGAAGCTCATCTTCCTCCACTGGTACCACCACATCACCGTGCTGCTCTACTCCTGGTACTCCTACAAAGACATGGTGGCTGGCGGCGGATGGTTCATGACCATGAACTACTTGGTCCACGCCGTCATGTACTCTTACTACGCCTTGCGGGCGGCCGGCTTCAAGCTGTCGCGCAAGTTTGCCATGTTCATCACACTGACCCAGATCACCCAGATGCTGATGGGCTGTGTGGTCAACTACTTGGTGTACTCGTGGATGCAGCAGGGCCAGGAGTGTCCATCCCACATGCAGAACATTGTGTGGTCCTCCCTCATGTACCTCAGCTACTTTGTGCTCTTTGTCCAGTTCTTCATCGAGGCCTACTTCGGCAAGTCCAAATCATCGGCCACGGCTGTCACCAAGAAGAGCGAGTAAACACATGCCATAAGTGTGGGAAGAAGGGAGATAATGAAGAAAAAGGGAGTTGGAAATGGAGAGCAGGGACCAGCGACTTGAGAGAATCTGTTAGGGTTGGGTAAAGGTTGTTGGAATGAAAGATGGATTGATGGAGAGGTGGCATTGTGGCTGGGGGAGTGAGGAGTGAGGGTGGGGTGGGGTCGGGGTGGGAGGGTCAAGAGGATGGCTGGTGTTTGTGCTTGAGCGTTTCAATTAATGTGCAGATCTAAAATGCCTCAATGGAGATGTCACCTCCATTGAGGGATGCTGAGGAAGCAGCGCTGCCATGATCAGAAGCCATCATTAGCTGTCCACCTGAAGTTTAAAAGCCCCTTTTTGAATTCACCATGAATAATTTTTAAAAACCTAGAATATAACAAAAGGACAAAATCACCGGATTAAAACAAATACATTGCCACAAGCATATGTTTACTTGATATTAAAAAATACTATTAATCTGTACATATGAAGATGGATGGAGTCAGCATTAACTTAAGCCATCTGAGTATGTTTTTGTCCGTCTGTCGTCAGTGTTTGTTGTTTTGTTTTGATCTGTCAAAGAAAAAGTTTGAGAAACTGGTGAGTGTGTGGTTGATGTGAACTGATGGGGTGAACGGCACTGTATCTTCTGTGTCTTACATTGCAAATTGCGATATTTTCTCAGGTCTTAGGTTATCTCTTCCTTAATAAATATGCATATCAAGACAAAGTAGACTTGTTTAACATCAGCACCGGTTTACAGTATGGCTAAAATTCATCCAGTATGGCCGCATAGTTGATAAAAAGTATGAATGAAGCTGATTGGACTGACTGACTCAGATGATCACACTGCTCCTGGGCATGATGGGAAACAGATGCTGACAGTGCCCTGCTTCACCACTTGTCATGACCTTGCAGAAGTTGCCGACCACACTTGGAAAATGACTTGCCATTGATTTCCAAATGCTACTCTGTGTTAAAGGGTCCCTACCAGTGAAGAAAACGTGTATGTTGGACACTGAAGGCTTAAGTGGAGGACAAACATATTTATGTTTAGCAAAAGAAAAAAAAATCAAACATGCAAATTGTTAAAATCTGCTGTATTGACTTTAAAAAATAGTATGTATCCTTAATGGTGTCTGTTGTGCTATTGTGCATTTGCACTGTATCAATGTCAAAAACAATTGTTGCTGAAAAACTTAACGTATGAACAAAGAGTGCAAAAAACGTGACATGTGCCTGTGGTGTTTATTTTTTTTGTCTCGGCTGCAACATCTTGGTATTGCACATACTTGATCCTTTTTTGGTTGCTGAACCTGCAAAGCCATTTTAGGGGCTATATGGCAGATTTACAAGCAGCAATATTTAGAAAGGCTAGAGGGTGATTATCACTTCCAAATATCCAGTACGTCTGTTCAGCTGTTTAAATGAGTAAGCCGTATGCTTGCATGCAAATCAAACTGGATTCAGTGGATCTTATGTAGCAGTAATTACAAGCATTTCAGTTGCATACCTGCTATGAGCTCCTCAGCGTATCAGTGATCCCACTCTCTGGATTCACCTGAGTCAATAAAGTGGGGCGTGTCAGCACTGGATAAAACTGGCTGGTGGCAGTTATAAAAACAGCATTTGTGACTGGAGTAATTGAGTTAACTGGCTCAACCAATTAACCATTCCACAATTACTGCTGGCCCTGCATTCAAAAGTGATGACATCCACTGTACCTGGCCTCCCCCTAGAGGTGCAATTGCGCAGCAAAGCGTAATCACTGAGAGTTAGTGCAGTTGTACAAAAACTGTTAAGACAGACAGAGGTTCTCTGCTCTGTTCTGTCAATGATTTTGGTACCCTGATCATGTAACATTTTTTTTTCTTTTTCCTGTTGTTTATTGTTGGAGATGTGCATAAACACACCTTAAATCAAAGTTTATCTGCTAAAATAAATTCAAAATGTCTTTCATGTAAATGCCCTATTGTGATTGTGTTAAGATACCCCATAGTAAAAGACTGAAGGCTGAATTGTTTTGTAGTACATGCAGGGCAGACTTAATAAAGGTCAACCCAGACAGAATAGTATCCTGTTTAATGGCAAAAGCAAGTAGAATAAATGGCTCCACATGGCTGTGTGTGATTCTTGACAGATTCCACTATTGCCACTCACCTTAAACCTACCTACCAGTAAAAACGTTTACTCAATAAAAAATATTTTACTACTTTTGAACTATGAACTATGTAAGCAATAGTTTTAAAAGAGTTTAGTTTACCAGATAGACAGACATGAATATTTATCATACTGTTGTTTATTTGAACAATAACAAAAAAAGGAAGAAAGAAAGAAAATATGGTTGCCGGAAGTGCCCGTCTCCTCTCTTCTCTTTCGTGACTTACAAAAAATGTAACTTCCGGTTGCCGTTTTTTTTTTTTTTTCAAAAAATCAACTCTTGTGCAGCAGACGGGATATCTTTTGTTCCGCCGGGAAATGGATTTTTTCAGGAATCTGAAAATGTCCACAAAACTTGCGGTAAGTGTTGTTAAACGACCTCCGAGGCTTTTTTAAAGGTTGCGTTGATTTTATGTTGGAGAAATACATTTAGCTAATTTCGCTAACGCCAGCATTATGACATTATGAGAAGTCCCACCTGTGAGTGCGGATCTTTCATCGTGAACAAACATTTTCAGATGTAGCTAGCCTACTGCTAGAAAAGGGAAAGACTTATAGTATCTTCAGCCAAGTTTGGCAAAGATGATGCTGTGTGACCGACGTGTCCAATGCTTAACGTTAAGCAGTTATGTGGCGCCAGTGTACACTTGTGTAGACCTGTCAACTCTACCGTTAGCTTACCTTTAACGTTAGCTAAAGAAGAAACTTGCTTCGTCTCCTAACCTTACGCTATAGTTAATTTCCATTGCTGCCAGGGTAATTTAAGGTCCCAGTGAGCTATATTACCATTAAAACTTTCAGTGTAGGGTTATTAGCAAATTTTCTCTCACACATTTTGTTAGTAATTTTATTGCATCATCACAGTGATGTGAGAAATTGCATGACAACATTGCGTTAGTTTTATACTATATAATATGAAATATATTGTAGTTTCAAACAAGCAGGAACAACAGACCAATTTAAGGCCACACATTTTAATTTGTGATAGCAGGAAAAGCACATGTGTGTCTAATGACACTGATGACTGCTCTGTTCCTTTGAGCCAGCATTTACAGTACCAGGAAGTCCTGGAAGTGGACAAACTAAATGGAAGGTAGTTATTATCAATGATATTAGATATGAATCTATGACAGCTCAAAATGTTGCTTAAAGGTCTCTAAACTCATAAAAGATGAATAGGTCTCCATTGCTATTTTTGGTGTGTTGCAACCAGGGACATAAGCCCCTCCATCAAGAGATACAGTATTTCAAACAGTTACAGTATGTAGTAGTTAATATAGTGTGATTTATACACAGTCTACAAGACAGCATTATGCTAGCATAACATAAGGTGTCATTAAATAAGATAGAAAGAAGATAGAAACTTTTCTCCTTTAGGTGATTTGTGGTCATTGTCAGTAAAGCATTTACTGCTGAGCATATTCCAAAGATTTGTTAGTTGTGTTATATACTATTGGCCACAAATATAAGAACTAACTAACAGTGTTGTCTATCCCACTTAATATTTTTCCTTAATGTTATGATGATGGAGCTGGAAAGACGTATATTATTAATATTTGATTATTTCTATACTGTTTCTGTTTTTATAATTTTTGATCTGTAGGTTTTAAGTGTTGTCTCAATTAAATTGACAGTTTGAACGTAATCAAATTTGGTGACATCATTTATGTTGAAGGTGGTGATGATTGTTGCAAAATTAAAAACATAGGCCTGTTGATGGCACACAAACGGAACAATTATATCTGTCTTGGCGCTGTTGACCATTATGTGGATTGATTAGCCTTTGCTAGCAGACCTTCTGTCTTATGTGTTTGTCACATTTTATATTAGTGGATGTTGTCGTTCAGAGGTTACGAGATGTACCAGCTGGATGGTTTACAGTCTGTTAAGTACATGCAGTGGGTCATGGTGACACATGTTGCTGTGACTCATCATCTTAGTGAATGCTTTTGAATTTCTGGAGGGTTGTGTAACGACAATAGTACAATGCGTGAAAGAGATTGTAAACTCAGTATTGACTATTAGAGACATTGCTGACACAATTCTGATGTTGATTTGAAGTGGCTTTCGTACTATTTACATCTCAGTTGGCTCTTTCATTGCAGGTTATATTGTCATGCTTTTAATCTACAGTAAAAAGGCCTTATTCTTGAGAATTTTCTGTTCATATGCTGTACAATGGAATTGTACTTTTTTTTATTAATATCACTTTTAAGATTGGTGGGTCAAATTGAAAAAGTGCCATCCTGCACAGTTGTTTGCACACAGTGCTGCAAATACAAAAAGTATTGTATTGCTTTGTTTTGTTATGCATCAATGTGACTGAACACTGTATTTGAATAAGCAAAAAAGACTAGATTTAGACTCTCAGGCTGACTTACAAAGTTGTCATTGTTACAGTGTTTTGAATTTATTTGATTTATGTCTAATTTGTTTTCCACTCTTTTATAGACAGCCATAATAAGACCTGATCTATGCCACAAAAGGGTTAAAGCCCTGGTAATCCCATCCAATATAGACAGCTGCTGTCGAGTTTATTGTGCTGACATGCATGTGCAGCACTGCCAGTAGGTCCATTACTCCACTGTGCATTCCCCATCTTAACTATGTAAATCCAAGTGTGAAGTGATTGATCTAACACAGTCATCATTGTTTTATCAGTCTGTGCAACAAGTTCTCTCCTGTCAGACGTGACCTGTTTGCACTTAAAAGATCACAGCAGAGACTTTTATAATATGAAATAATGAAATAATAATATGATATGATTTATCTCATAAAGGTTTTTGTTTTACCCATGGTTACTGACTAAGCAATCCTTTTTGAAAGATTGCTGCTATTACCGGCACTGATACTAAAAAGATATAGTGCTGATCACAGTTTAAAGTGGTTTTCCTTAAACACTGTCGCCATCTGCTGGAACAAAGATGCACCAGCCACAAGCATAAAAATGAGGGAATCTTTTTTTCTTGACCAGTACAACAGCAAACAAAATGGGCATAATAGAAATGGTCTCCCAGTTTTCATTTTATGTGAGCATTCCTGATCAGTCATTTTGATCGTGTGCCTTAATAATTCTCATGTTTGACTTCTCTTTGTGTTTTTGTATGTTCTGGCTCTAAGACGGTCTGTACAAGTGAAGATGTTAACTGCAAGAACGGCTTTATCAGCCTTGTCATATATATTGGTTTCTAGATGGTTAATGAGGTCTGCTGCTTGTATGGTATGATGGCATTCTCCAAAAGACTAAAATCTTTTGAGTTTAATGCCCCATGAGGGTCCTAAAATGTTTGAAGAATACAAGAGAAGCAGTGAATACTTGTTTGTGTGAGAATGGTCATCTTAAAACATAATAAATAAGAGTATTAAATGTAATGCATAAGTTTCAGGACAAAAAAGATTTGACTCCATACAACAGACATGTTTCTGAATGAATATGTAACATTCAGGTTGAAAGTTATGACACACAAATGCACAAATTTATTATCTAACTATTTTGTATTGCTGTATGGGGAGCATTCATTGATTGGGATTGGCTGCCATTTACAGGAAGGCGTATTTCAGACTTCTAATCATTGTACTCAGAATGTTTCCTCCAACTGGCCCTCAGGAGACAAAACCAAGGGAGCCCCCAGGTTTGGGACTTTCCTTCCCCTGTGGTGCACCCATAGATTCTGGCTCATGTGTCAGTGTCCAGTACATGCATTAGACCCGCCCCCCCCCATCTCTTTTGATTTTAAGTCTTCCCAAATCCTTGCAAACTACTGTTACTCTGTTCTGCTCAAGAGCTGGAGGGACCAAATACTGACCTGAAGGATCAGAGCAAAGCCTTTGAGTGGGTAGCTAATTCCCTCTTTAGCCCTCATCAGCTGTCCTCCGGGCTGGGATGGAGACATGAGTGATAAAGCAAAGCTTGCCCCATCTGGCAGAAAAAATACAAAATTAGCCAATGGAGAAGGAATGAAATTACTGTAGTTACTTTTGTATGCTTTTTCTATTTTTAAAAGAAAAAAAAAACACTTGCTCGTCCAATCCTCACTTTTTTTTATTGAAATAACTTTAACATTCAATGCATGTTTTTCGCCCTTTCTTAAGGTGTCTTTCCGATAATCCATTGACATGTTCAGCCCCTCACCCCACCCATTTTTATTTGATTTTCTAAAGTATTGAACATCTAAAACCAAAACGTAAATCTCATAGGTCAAGTGAGAAAATTGACTTGAGAAGAACATCGGGTGAAGATGGTGATTATGAAACTACAGCTGGCCTCCTCTCTTTGGGAGCTTTACATTTAGCTTACTGTGTTCATCTTTCAGATGATTTGACCACATCATGATGTTTGTGTCTACAGCTTGTGATCAGTGAGTGCTGAGAAGAAGTTGTTTTCAAACTTTCAACCAGACCATTTCAACAGAATTAACCACGGCTAATTCGTCTCTTGACTTTTGATGGGAAACTAATAACTTTGACACTGATTAATCCAGATACTTCATTTGGATCTTAGAAAACATCCACTCTCAATTGTGCTGTCATGTCAAAGAGGGAAGCTTCTTTTACCTCAAACAATCTTTGGCTGAGTACAGACAACAGTAGCACAGAGTAATAAAACTCACAATAGCCAAGTTTAATTTTGGCCTACCATCAAGTTACTCACAGAATTAACCTTAGTTAGTCACAGCTGAAATGACGTGAGATGAAAAAACGCAGTTAAGTGCAGTAAAGAAAGGATTGGATTTCATTTTAGATGATATCAATCCATTAAAACATGCCCGGATTGCCCCCTGATACCAATCCTTAGGATCGCAATAAAGTAGTTTACAATATTGTATACTGTATACTTTATCTGACCAATGTATAACACTAGAACATTAATATTCCGGACAAGAAAAACGACATGGTAGCATCAGCATTGCCAGTTGCCTGTTTGTTCGGTGTTGATTCAGCTTTATGATCATTTTGGTGGATGCAGTTTGTATTGCATTATACAGGGAGTTGTTTCTATTACTTATACTTCTGTATGTATATAATGTAGGACTGTTTGTATTAGACTGCATTGATTTTAGCATGGCATACAAATAAACTGGCAACTAAGTGTATATTTATAAAGGCATTTGAAACAATGCCACCTCCAAAAATGCTACAAAGCGGAGACCCCTTGAGGCCCTTGTTACAGTGTCAGTGACTCTATTGCCCCCTGTTGCCCCAATTGAGGAGTAATACAAGGTAAATTGACACTGGGCCCAATTTCATCTTTACTTGAAGGCTGATCTGCTGCTGTTTAGAGTGGTGCCCTAACCTATCTGTTAGCCCTAATGGAGGCCAATATATAGATAAGTGTGTCTTGCCAGGAAAATCAATATCGATGTGGCCCCTGATGGTTTTTGAGTTAAAGTGCTTTGTTTTCTGCCACTGCCTCGAAACAAAGAGGCTGTGGGTCCTTCTATTAACAATTCCCAGTCAACCTTGAGACGGAGTCACAGACAGAAATAGAAATAGAAATAGACAGATGGGGTAGTGGTGGTGGAGGGTGGCAGCATTGGTACCAACGTCACTAGAGCGTTAGATTTGGTGGAGGATAGAAAAGCATCATCAATGGAGCAAGGGCAAGAGCTCTGAAGAAGAGTGTGATGGGGTGTAGCGAGACAGATGAGCGATGATTGCCAAAATAATCTTTCAATTAGACAATAATGTCATTAGAAAAGTGTATTTTGCAAAGAAAGAAAAAGAAAAAATGCAAACATTTAGTAATGGTAATAGTGATGGTACATCTTTTGTGAATATAATTTTATTGATTGAAATAAAAACAAGCTTCATCTTGCAATTTTCTAATTCCAGTTACTACACATATGTGCTGAAAATGAGGCGTAATCAGAGTTGAATACAGTGTGAATAAAACTGCTCTATGTTGCTTCTGCTCTCCAAATAAATATTACCAGTGTTTTTCTTGTTTAGATATAAAAACTTACACTGCAAAGAAATTAGATATGCAGACATCAATAGCAAAATACCTTCCCTTTCCAAACCCTTGCAGTCAGTCAGCCATCCAGTTCAGTTTACCCTCATCTTATTTCAAAGAGCATAGTACTAAGTCGAGCTTTGGCGCAAGGAAACTGACTTGATCTTTGTATAAAAATAAATATACCATTTGTTAACAGTGTCACAGTTGCCAAGTTAGTTGAGTTGAGTTAATACACTGACGTTCTAGCTGTCATCCTCGGCTAAATGTTATCTGGCAGATGGACAGGGTACATTCTCAGTCTTTATATGTTGAAATCATATGTAATTTTTTGGATGAGCAACAAATTGTTTCACTCAGCTCAGTGTTGACTTAGAAGGTATTGGTGTTGAATATTAATTGAGTCAAATGTTACACTACACCCTACAAAGCCCCGCATGGAGTTAAAATACATTATCCTTAAAGGAAAACCTCTCTCACATACAACTATTCCATGAAATATAGAGCAAATGGGGAAAACATGAAAGTAATTTCTAAACAACAAAACAAGAGGCATCCCTTTATTAAGCAAGCAAGCTGTTGCTTTTGTTCTTCTTCACCATGTGAATCCAAGCAATGTGAGAAGGGTGTTCAGATGATAATTAAAAAGGAACAATAGCTCATAGTTTATTGAGCAGATGAAATGTCTGGATTGGACATATCAACAACATTGTTTGCTTTATTGAAATGGCTGCACAAACAACATTTAGACCTTCCAATGCAAGGAGTGAAATCCTTTCAGGGATGGTAAAATGCATCTAAATACATCTGAAACATTTGGACAAATTCTCAATATTGAGCTCTAGAAATAAAACATGAATTAAGCTTGTAGTATGTATGCTAGACTAGTACTAATGCTTTATGCTGGACAAACAGAAATCAAGCTGTTTTTATTTAATTGCTTATGCTCTAATTTTAATAAGTGGAAGTTTTTTTTCATGTCATCATTTTGATCAGAGTTTATTGTCTTGGTTTGCTTGTTACTCAGTTTGTATATGTGATTGGTTCCTCTATTTTTTTTTTCCTACATGAGCTTGTACAACACTTATAAATGATTATATACTTTAGATCTACTTTGAAACTTAAGACATACTGTACTAATGTATCTTACATGACATATATACTGTTGCCAGCTACAATAAGGTTAGGTTTCAAACCAGATACTGATACAAAACCTGTCCTCCTGTGTACCACATTATTAATTTATTCTGGGTAATACTTCCAGATACCTGTGTTTAAAATAGCTTTCATGAACTAGCCTGGCATTAATATATTGTGCGTGTAATAGAAATCTACAGTTGAGAGTAGCAAACCAGATTTTTATTAATTCAAAAATGCCACAAGTAGTTTTTAGGTAGGTAACATCTTCTGTGACATTTCTTTCATGTGTGAGGTATTTCGAGGAACTGAATTTGCAGTTTGAACATCAGCCAGATGTTACGGTATGTGTGCGTTTAACTGTACAGCTGCTTTGGCCTCTCTTGTAAACTAAGAAGCAGGGGGCTCTGGGCTGGGAGTCTGGGAGAGCGGCGGTGGTTTGAAAGACGTATATGAGCTATATGAGCTTGACAATGATGGACTTGAGTGATGGACTGTTGGTTGGTTGGTCTCCATGACAACAGCAGACAGCATGGAGCACTCATACCCTCTGTTGTGTTTGGACAATGTTCCTGGCGCTTCAGACTCGGGGTTGTCACCTGGCAAAAAAACATCATAACTAGGGAATTCAATCGCAGTCAGAATATCACAGCATGGGTGCAGATTTGTCTAGTTGCAGGCAGAAAATGGAATAATAATACTAAATGTTTCAGTTACCTGTTTCTGAAGAGCAGGATGGACAGACAGCTCTCCTTGGACAGCCCATACCAGGGATGACGATTCCTTCCACACCATTTTCTACCACCATGTAGAACTACAGATTCATAAAGAGCTTTATTAGTTTCTATATAAATTTATTTAGAACTCTTGCTCCATTTGTTAACTATACTTTGTTAACCAAGTCAGTTTTGAGTCTGCATTATACTGTCTTCTCCATCTTTAATTATATATAACTTTACTGAATTTGTGTTGATTTAAATGTAAGTTCACTAGTATGTTCTGCAAAGTCTGTAAGGATACAGAACTATGACTCCACTTGGGTCAATTCATTCACATAAACCTCTGGTTCATTGCTTCCATTGCTTGAAGATATTTTATGGCACATCTTAGTGATGATGGTCTTACCCGAGGCACACTGGTGGTAGTGGACTCTGACATGCTCTCATCTGTCACACTGGTCTCACTCACATTATCCACTGAGGGCTGTTTGTGGAAGAATTTCCTCGTTCTGCGTGGAAGACAGTAAAATCACACATGCAGTTTTCATATTAATGTATTTAACCCGAGGGTCCTCAAACTCACTCAACACAAATGAACAGACTCACATGGCCTTTACATGGATATTAAGTCGAGGGATGGTGCTCTTGCAAAGTCAACATGGTAGGAAATATAAAACTTTTGTTTTACATAACCTGTTAAGAGTGTAATACATTACACCTTTATTTTCACACACATTTTTTTTTGTGTGTGTGCACTTTCAGTGGATTTGTTTGCATGTCTGAGACACAGTTTTTTTATTTTTTATTTTTTTGAACCCATATCGCTGTGTACTGTATGATGCTTCACGTGTGTGTGGGTGTTGCGGAGGAAGCTAAACCACCAAACTCAAAAACTGCGCAAGTGCACTTGCAGTCAAGTGCAGAAGGCAATTTGAGACAGAGCTATTGGCGGCCATGTAGCGTTTCCACTGGGGTCATACCTCAACGGCTCCATTTTGTAGCTGAGAAATGACCTATTTTTATGTGTAATTGCTGTGGAACAAGCTAAACCAAGCATGTAATTGAAAGCGTGCCACTTCCACAGGGGGACCAAGACTCCAAACGTTAGGATGTAGTAGGTGGAGAGGAGGGGTGTGCTTTGTGAGTCAAAAGAGTGGAGAATGCCGACAGCCTTGTCCGTAAGCCAGCGAAACAACCGTAAAACAAATCAGCTACTTAGAGACAGCTCAGGTGGAAATAAAAGGGAGGGGGGGATTACTGTAGTTTACGTATGCTCCTCTCAGCTAACCAGGGTTGCATGCTGCCATTCGTTCCACATGTGATCTGCTCCGCGACCTGCTGCTGTCATGCCGAGACACCTACATTACACGGCTCATGCCACCCTGGGTTTGATAGACACCTCTAAATGCTGTCAGCTCATTCATTGCTGGAGCAGCTCCTCCCTGGCTATCTGTGCTTCCAGTGTCCCAAAGACTGAACTCAACACGGCTTAGATTACGCTTCATTATTGCAATGCATACACCAGCTCACACATTGACATACACATTTTCAGATTTACTCAGCAGAACTATTCCCAGATTCTTATGATTTGTTTACGATTAGGGCCAAAAAAGCCTATAAAACCCTTTCTAAGACCATAACAATGCTCCAACCTTTTTAAAAAAGCCATTAAGAATTGAACTCTTTTGGGGGCATTATTTCTCACTTTGTCTAGACAAGGTTGGTTTTGCATTATACTAATTTTAGGGATAAGCAGTTGTTGAATTTGATACATATGGAATGTAGTTTTGAGCAAATGGTTAAAATTTTCTTTAAGGCTGATTATAGAAAATATTTCACACTTTTATATTGCACATTCCTTGCATCTTTAGTTGTAAATGAAACAACATATTCTTGTTTGAATGGAATGCTCTCCTTTCTCTACTCATTTCCTCTCTGGTTTGTTTTACCTTCCTTTCTTCTGTACATTTTCCTTACTTTGTTTTTTTTTTCTCCTTTCACTTTTGACTCCTCCTTCCAGTCTTTTCTTCTTTACTACCTTTCTATCTCATTCTGTTTCCTTCTACATTCTCTTCATTAGACTTTGCCATTCATTTATTTATTTCAGTCCTTACTATATTTAACCTTATTTAACCTTTTTGACTCTTCCAAGTTTTTTGTTCTTTTTTCTCTGCTTCCTCTCTTTATCTGTTTTTTCCTTCATTTTTAATTTACCACGTCTCCTCCTTCTCCCCTCTCACCCGTAGCAGTAGGTGACACAGGCGGCGATGGAGAGCAGGGAAACAAGGACCACCATGCAGGCCGCAATGACCACGTTTCTCCTCTTCTCCTCCTCAGCCTGCTGAAGCTCCCACCACTCCAGGTCGCTGAACTGACAACGCTCCCCCATGAAGCCCGATACACAACTGAAACAGGTTTGGCAAAGTCACAATTTTAAGTTCCACTTAAAAGCAAACATTTTATGTTCAGGTGTGCCAGCAGGAGCACATGGGAATTGGCATAAGGCATAATTATGTGGTTCATTATCAGAATCTGTTTTTGACCAATTACTAGTGTACTTAGAAGATTTTAACTCAGGGGGGCACATGCATATGACACATTAGACATAACACACATACAAAATGATAAAAAAAAGAATAATACTCTTTTCATGACATTATGAACAAAGGTTCTGCTTAAACGTGACCACAGTTATTTGAGATTATAGATTTCAATAACAACAAAATTCTCAAAATACGTGTAAAGACTTTATGTTAACAGTATAATATGTGTAATGAGCACTAGGGTTGACTACTGAAACGCACACATCTATAAAACAGATTTCAGTGATTCTTGTACTGCTTCCATTAGAGCTGGTTATGATATTTAAGATCATACTCACAAAATGTTGCTGCTCACCAACTTGAAATATATATGCTTTTTTTGTCATGTTAGATATGTGTTTTTTGTCATGTTAGATTTGTGTTTTAAAGATTAAAAAGGGCAAATTCTGAATTCCTTGGCCTACTGTATAGCCCCATTCTCATGAGGCAATGGCTTTAATCATGGAGCAATAGTGACACCTACTGCTTGTCAGCTGTAGTGAATAACATGAGAGATGAGGAGATGAAAGAGAAGACACCAGAAAGCCTGCAATATGTGGTGCAGCAGGTATTCTCATATTTTTTTTTCACAGTGTTGGTCTTTTATGATGATGAATTTTATTTCAAAGTGTTAGTGAAGTGTTGCTTGAAAAGGAAAATGCTTCCCAGAGAACACTTAAATATTCTTGTGGTAACAGTTTGAGTTGCTGCATATTTTAGCGTGCCACTTATTATTGTAAACCATCTTAACAGAATGAAGAGCAGCTTGTTATTGACCTATCGATGGCTAAATTATGTCAGTTTGGCAAAGTGAGCATCGTTCGCATATGCCTCCTCTGAACACGAGATATCAGTAAACTGTTAAAGGTCAGGGGTCATACTGAGGGGGTTACACAGGAGGGGTTGTTTACTTGCAAGCATAGGACTCCATTTCAGGAAAGTAGAAGCAGACACCCTGGTACAGACAGTAGGACTCATGGGTGGATGGGCAACTCTCTACTGAGTTACTGTTGTGGTGCTGCGTGGTGACATCAGCAGGGCTACCAGTCGTCACCCACGGCGATAGGGTCTCCAACTCTTGAGAGGATTAGGGACATACTTTCATTAAATTAGACAGATTAGACTGTATTCCATTTATAATCAAAGCGATTATATTACATCCCAGTAATGATAGATAATTGGGTTTCACTAGTGTTGGCTATGCTGATTCATACTGGATATAATCCTCCACTTCGCTGGTTTTCGGCCTAATCTCTCACCACTTCAAATTGTACATGTGATGATCAGTAGCGAGAGAATGTGCACTAATCCTGGCTTTAGTAACAAAGTTTTGTCTAATATTCTAACTATAATAACCGTGATACTTAAAATCATATGTGCAGTAAATAATCGAGACACACATCGACATGTCTTGCCAGTGCTGTGGTTTCCAGCCTGGCACTTGCAGAGATACTTTCCCACGGTGTTTTGGCATTGTGCGTTGTTGTCACATTTGTGAGTTCCCTGTTTACACTCATCAATATCTAAAGCAAAAGGAGAAGATACCTACATTTTTTATCGTATTAAAAATAGCAGAGGTTTAAAATTTTATGCTAGAAGCTCATCAAAATCAAAATTCCTTCAGCATTACAGTTAAACATAGATGAATGGTGATAGACTGGTTGTAGGCCTTCTCTGGTACATTAGTAAAAATATTGTTAAATCCATTAAATTAGTTTGAACCTGTTATTCCAGCATGTAGAGAAATCTAGCAAACATTTACACTGCAAAGCAAATTATAATGAGTTATTGGAAGAGTTACATTTTTAGGTTTCCCTTTTAGGCATTTTGGCTTTAGCTCCTCTCATTAATGTTTATCTTAAAAATTGTCATTATCTTTGCTTCCAGAGCAGCTCTACCTCTGTGAAGCGTTTTTATATCTAAAACTCAGTTCAGCTCCCAGTGCTGTGACTTATGTCAAAATGTTCAATTTAAACCCCTGCTACAGTAAGTGAGATAAAAGTGTCTCTGTATCAAACGTAATCCTATAAGCTTTCTGCAGGATATGTTGCTTCATCCTCTCCACATTTACAGTACAGGACCAGAAGTACTCACCAACACACAAGTGTCCATCACCTGTAAAACCTTCCACACATAGACAGGATGGACTGCCAGCATTCAGCAGACACTGTGCATTTACATCACAGCGAAGTGAGTAACACTCATTCTGGTCTGACGGAGAAGGGGACATATGGAATCATAACATTTAGTTAGAGTATGAATGTTGAATGGGAAGAACTACCAAAAATTTGCTTATAAGAGTACACTGTTACCTGAAACCATCTTGTCTGTGAAGAGAGTTGGCTCACTGCCTACTTCAGAGTCTAAATTAACCTCTGCGTTATCAGTCGACAGCTCGGGTGTTGTCAGGGGCGTGCTGTCATCATTCAGTGTTTTGTTTTTGAGAGACGTTAAAACAGTGGGTTCACGGTCTCCATGTTCTACACAATGAATGCATATAGTTAACGTAAGCATGCATCATAAGACAGTTTTACTTATATACAGATATAGTTAGCTTATACAGATGTGTTTGCACCTTAAGATAGCCTGAAATAAATCACCTGCTGTTCCATCGGCATCGGCAGGCAAGCAACTTTTTCCATCAGCTGATAGGATGTAGCGTGACAGACAGGAGCAGTGGGCGAATCCCAGTTTGCTTTCACACACCTGAGCGCAACCGCCGTTCAGATGAAGGCAAACGTCTGCCCCTAAAGATGCAAAATGACAAATGGAAGCCAGATCATGAATTTTAAGGAAGGGTGGATTTTTTTTATTTTTATTTTTTTGATGTTGCTGGTCCACCCATATTTATTTCATCTGCTTTACAGCTTAATTTAGAAATTGGCCATCTGCAATGAATGTGCAGGAAATTGTTTAGTCAGCATTTTGCATAGTAAATAATTTTTAATCTTCGTAAATCCTAGCAGTCATAAGGGCCAGAATATCCCAATGTGCAATCTCAACTTGAGATCATCTTACAATCCTTTGATATTCTTTATGCTAGACTTGCTAAATATAGTGTTGAATCCCTGTTGTCTCTCTGTACCTGGTTTAGCAAGAGGATGAACCACCACAATGGATGCCGGTTGGACCATGTTGCCATGGATACGGTGCAGCTTTTTCCCAGTCCGCTTGTGTATGCTACTCAGCAGCTTGTGCTCCCGATCAGATATCCACAACCTGTCCTCAAATACTGCAAGATCAAAAGGTCGACCTGTATGAATTGGAATAAAGGGCAAAAAAGACCTGCGTTCAGTAAGTGTTTTGAGGTGAGCGATATTAAATATCTTGTGTTCATACTGTCATAGGGACTACTGTGAAAGCAGAGACACTCGTTAAAGAAGGTACCTTTTTTTGCTTTGCTTTGCCTTAATGACAAGCCAATCTTTCTGTGATTATAATATTATAATACAGCTTTTTGTCAATACAGTGAACTTGTGCATGTGTATGTGTCACACAAGCCTCACCTACTTGGTTCTCTAACAGGACCTGTCGATCTGAACCATCCAGGGCAGCCGTCTCCACCAGGCCCCTCCTCTGGTCGCACCAGAACAGACGATCCTCTGTGAAGTCGATGGTCAGGCCGCTCGGTGACACAAGGTTGGTGCTGGCAATGACAACCCGGTCTTTCCCTTCCAAAGACGCACTTTCCACGACAGGCTGGGTGCCGATATCGGTCCAGAACAACTTCCTCAAAAATTAAAAAAAAAAAAGAGCAATGTGAATTTGGCATAGGAGATTTATTATTTTCAGACAACCTCAGTGTGTTGATAATCGCAAACACTGTACGTGACATGCAGGCGATCATTTTGAATTAGTGAAGTAAGCTTTTTAGTTTTGAAGCTACTTAATGTAAAAGGGACAATGTTCTTGAGGTTAAAGATGTGGTAGGTAAAATGGTTACAGTACAATAGAAATATACTCGTCTTTTCTGCCTGGTCAGCACAGTATTTATGACTCCATAGCTCTCTGTGCTGCTGTAAGCAACTCCACCTCAGCTAAAAAAGCTAATGTGGTTAGCAGTATTGTAGATAGCTAAAGCTATTGTTTTTGTAACAAACCTGATAGCTTTATCTGTAGTTTTTAAACTATCAACTCTAGCAACTATCTTTTTTTCTCTCTCCATATATCATATCATACCGAGCTGTTGTTTGGTCAGTTCTGGAAATTCAGAAACACAAGCAATTAGTTTTTCATTCATCTTGCAGTTCAAGCAGAGCTCAGGTCAGAGTTGAACAAATTAAATTTTCGGGCCCATCCCCACTCCGCTCAGGACACACTTCAAGATGAGTTGCAGTGAGTTTGTGGTCATTTCTGAAACTAGCATGCACATACAGCCACACTCACTTTGCCAAAGGATGAACTGCGATTCCTCTTGGTTTTTCCAGCCCTTTGCTTACAATGGTTTCTCTGTTCAGTCCAGCCAAGCTGCTGCAGTCAACCGTTGACTGGCTGGAGGACAGAAGTATTCAGAAGTGTAAAACAGAAAAACAAAAACTGTATTGATTCTGATCATCTACTTATTATAAAAAAAATGTACTCATAAACGACCAGTGTGAAGGATTTGGGTGGATCTATTAGCAGAAATGAAATGCAATATTCATTTGTGCATAATCAGCAGAAAATAAGAATTGTTGTGTTATCGATACCTTAGAATGAGATTTTTATATCTACAGAGAGAGTGGGTCCTCTTCCATGGAGTCCGCCATATTGCATTGCCATGTTTCTACAGTAGCCCCGAACGAAACCAAATTCGGGCCCTAGAGAGGGCCAGTTTTGTTTTTGCGGCCACTATAATTTCTCCTACAGGCTTAGAAGGGCCGGGTGTGGCTGGGTTAGGTATTCAGTTGGTTGCAGTTTGCAAACTCAACACTAGATGTTACTAAATCCTACTCAGTGGACCTTTTTGAAAATGTCAGTTAAATGCCCTGTGCAATTATTTGAGATTTGAGAAAAACAGACCTAAGTAGATCAACAAAGCAAAGAAACACATCTCCATCACTTAATGAAACAATCTTTGCACAAACAATCTCAACATTTACTCTCGGCAAACACCGCACACCTTTTATCTGTCCAGTACATCCTGCGGTGGATCCAGTCTATGGCCAGTCCTTCTGGAGAGTCCAAACCATCAGAGACGAGAACGCCTCTGGACCCACCGTTCAAATCAACCCGCTCAATTGTCTTCTGGCTTGTACTAGCGAAGTACACCTTCAAAATGTATACAAGAAACGTATGAAGAAATGCATTGCATGCATGATATAAAAATGTACAAGCAGTAAAACATGGAATATGTTGTGTAATGCAAGCATTAAAAAAAGCAATAACCAAAGAAGAAAAAAGAAAAGCTTGTTTTTCATTAAACATTGCTGAACCCTACAGTCCTTTAAATTACAGTCTCCATCCAGTAGGTGTCACTAGGTATCTTCATGAAAACCTGAATCTGGTACACCAAAGGCTTCTGGAGGCCTGGGGTCAGTATAGTTCATATTCTGTTACTATGTTGAAAAATCTGAAACAAAACAAAGATAAAGGAGGTTTTCATCTTACATTGTTCTGGACGGGGTCATAGTCCAAAGCTATGATTGTGCCTCTGGGCTCCTCCACAAGGCTCTGATCCCCAGTGCCATCAGGATTAATTTGCCGTACGTCCACTAGATTAGCAACTAGTAGATAAGGTGGTGGTCCTGAAGAATAAGAATACATTATCTTATGATGGCATTTGCATTTTATTGTGTTATTTTTTTTACCTTTATTTAAATTACAGAGTGTGTTTGTGAAACAGGAAGGCAGACTGTAAGATTAGATAGATGCGGAGTGTTTATCTGTGTGGGCTTAACCGCCTCAGCTGACTGTGTTGCCATAGTATGACTCACCAGGCGCAATGCAGCGCTTGCCGTCTTGGTAGAGCTGGTAGCCAGGCAGACAACCACACTGCCACCTACTAGGGGTGACGGGAGTACAGAGCTGACTGCAACCCCCTCTGTCTGCAGACGAGCAGCCTGCAACAGAGACAAACTGTGTTACACGCACACAGATAAGCTTCTGTTCTTCACACAGAGGCCCAATTTTCTAACAGGACCCATACAGTATGTTTAATATAATTCTACTTTATCTTATTACTGGTAATACAAAATTAGTATGTAATGTAAAACATTTTCTCTTTCCTAATTGTGCCTGTTCCTCTATTACGGGACAGTAAAACGGAAGCTATGTTTTAAATTCATATTTAATTATTCAGGCTTCATACACCAGAAAGGCAACTTTCTTGTTTACTGCATTTACTCTGGTTGTAGGGGAAGGAAATTTTCCATATGTACCGTGCTCTTGAGTCATTGCCGACAGAATACCTCTTTTTAAGAGGGTTTGCAAGAATCCAAATGATCTACGCAGGCGAATTAAACCATATAATAAAACCTCAGTCTTCATAGATGATGTCTGACTCTAAACCGATTTCATCACTTGTGTGATCATCATCTGTTGAGCAGTAATGCAGAGCCGCCTGGTTACTGAACTGCTGCACTGTAAGGCTTTCGATCATCTGACCTCAGTTTGACCACTTTGAGTTGATGTTGTTAGTTCAGTTGTTTGTCTTGTTAAAGTATATTTATATTTCTGGAATGTTTATAATTCAGCATATACTTTCTAAACTGGTGTATTTGTGAAAACTAAAACAGTAAATTACAAATTTTCACAAAATATGAATATTATGTTTTTTATGGATAATTTGTACAAAATTCTAAATGTTAGGTAGAATAATAAGAATAAACAGCCAATAAACTGTATTATAGTCCACACCGGTGCAGGCTTGTCCATCCTCCTGTAGTATCGATCCCTCAGGACACACACAGACAGCACCCTCGTCTGTTGTCAGGCATCCATGGCCGCACCTGGTGATATTGCCTTCACATGGTATGATCTCTGATTGTGGAAAGAAAATATATACGTTCAAACCCTGTTCCTTTCCATCGTAACAAGAATGACACAAATCTGGTAAATCAAAGCTATGTGAGTTAAACCCACGAAAACGGATGTAGGATTTAATGAAGTTAAAGAATGTCATTACACAACTGTCCATTAAGGGTTCAAGAATTTTCCAGGTTATTTTTGGGCTCAGCAGGTTGTAGATTCGAACAGAGCCAGATGGACAACAAGCTTCTTAGGCCCTTCTCTGGCAAAATCCCTTTATGAAGTCAGCCCTAACCCTATCAAGATAGGTGAAAGTGTGATGAGAATGCAGTCAAAGGCCACACAGTGATGTAATGTTAGCTCACAGGAGTGTGGTATCTCCTCTACCTGTTAATATGGGCCAGGTATACAGAGGCAGGTCATACAGATGTGAATCTAATGTGAAATATTTCTAGTATCTGTTGCTGTGCCTCTTTCTCTGGTGGTAGTTGGTAAAATTGTTGCTCCAGCTAGCACGTTTTTTGCAGTTTTTTATGGTAAGTGGTGATAAGTAAAAAATTTGCCATTTCACCAACTCAATACTATACTTTATATTAAATGATTAATACATTATAAGCAGATGTATAGGAAGAACAACTCTCTATATAAAAAATGATAAAAGAATGGAAGATTAAAAAAATATACTTTGCTCTAAAAATTAACTTAAAACACAGCTAAATCATTGGACAAACAGCTGATTTTACTTTTATGTATGTTTTGTAAATTATTTTTTCTCATTTGTTGCTATTGAATCAAAAATAAAAGACTTAAACAGCCCGGCAGCCACGGCTTCCTCCTCCATGTAATCTCTGTCGTCTCCATTGTCTAGCCTGTTGGCTGCATGTTTGTTTTCTTCTGGACCTTTGCAAAGGTTGTCTGCTGAACAGCTTAGACAAAGCTGCTGACCAGATATGTTCCCTGCTGTAAATGCCACCTCGTCATTAATCTCATTGTGTGTGTGAGCTATCGCCTGTTCTCTTGGCCTCATAGCTGTGAGATTAGAAGAGAAGAGATTAGGATGTGTCTATAATGTGTTTTAAAACCTTATGAAGTTAATCACTGCATGGACATGATGGTATTAGGGCAAATTTGCCAGCAATTTAGGAAAAAATATTTAAAAAAATTGACAAAATATGTTGTTTTTTCCAGTTTGTTTAACTAAATGAAATTTTCCATACATTCCCTCATGACTGCAATGCATATGTTTGTGCCGAGATATTAGATTGTCCGAGGTATCTGTTCACTTAAAAAGGATCTGTTGTTACGCTTGCAGACAACAGACCTGCATTATGGCAGAGAGGAATGAGCAGCCAGACTGACGTAGAAAAGCTATATGGAATACCTGGAAAAGGGAAACTATCAAAATGTCTCCAAACAGCATATGTTTTAGTGTTTTTTACCACTTCTGTCAGAAAATTGGTTGATATATTATTATTATTATATATTTTAATGTGTCATTACTGCTTCCATCCACCCTCCGTCTCAGTACGACTAGACCTTTAGTGACAAAGTGTCAGCGTTTTGACCCAAGTAACCTGACACACAATTGGCTGCTCACAAATGTCTAGTCAAGGATGTCTAGCGTATGACCCAGCCTTTTTATTGGCTCTGCAGGGTCAAAGTAGTGTCTGGGGGACAAATGCCACCTTTCATAGCACCACAAAAAGAAACTAGAGCTGAAACTAGAGTTGAAACTAGTTCATTATGCTGACCAAAACCAAGTGCAAGGATTCTGCAGCTCAGCTCAGACCAGAATGCTTCAGAAACACCTAGATGTCCATTTTCCAGTTTGTCATGCAGTTCTACTTCACACTGCACTTAACATAGCTTCACATTAAAGGATAACTTTCGTTTTTTACAACCTGGACCTTATTTGTAGCATTAAATACGACCATTTACTCACCCACACAACTTTGGTGGCATTTGGAGTCGTTTTGAAGAAATTAGCCCCAGAGGAGCGGCGCGTATATCCGTATAATGCAAGTACTCAGGGCATCCATGTGCAGCCTCTATATAACGCATAATCTGCGGCGAAACTCGTTCATATTCCAATATTTTGTTATGATATGCTGGTGCTATTCCCCTAGAAATAAGGTCCAGGTTGTAAAAAACGAAAGTTATCCTTTGAGTACAAACCAACTTAATGGTATTATATTGAATAGTACATTAATGCCATTTCTCATCAGTCAAGGGGTTGAGACAATTTTATTGATGATGTCAGCATCATCCAGCAGTGTATTCACAATCTTTAAAAACTGTAAGTGAAAATGTATCTTTATGGTTATATAGCTTCATCAGTTTGTGTGTTTTCTACTCGTAGACCCACTATGGAATTGAAACTAGGACTTTTTAATAGTTTGGAATTGAATAGAATATATATTGGTTTTATGATCAGCGTGTTTTCACTATACCTTGACATGTCTTCCTGTCTGGTAGGAGGGCATATCCTTTAGGGCAGGTACAGAAATAGGAGCCGGGGATGTTTTCACAACCGAGAGAGCAGCCGTGGTTCCAAAAGGCACATTCGTTCACGTCTATGGCACAGACAAATATAATGATATCACCTTTATATAATGTTTTAGTACATGCTGTTATTGTAATGCCTTTTCGTACTTTATTTGCATTGTATGTGTTTGTTTGTGTGTGACATAGATACCAACCTTCACAGTGTGTGCCTTGCTTACTGAGAGCAAAGCCTTCGCTGCATTGACAAGTCCCTGGTTCAGCTAGACTTGAACACACATTCACACAATTTCCACTCTGCTCGTCACAACCTGTTTGAAAGGGTTAACGGCAATTTATTACTAAAACATTGTCATTTGAGTCACATCTGAAATAATGGAAATACAAGTAGCAAGTAAGTTCAGCTGTAACCTGGAAATGATGACTGGGAGGTTTCTATTGGCTGGTTGAGGAGATGTACCACCTTAATATCAACCGGGGGTTTTGCCATTGGTTTTCTGTTAACATTCAACGGCTCTCCACTAGAGTATTTGTTTACTTGTTTTATACTACGAGATTCAGCATCAGTGTAGTACAAGTGCTCCAGAAAAACTGATATCCCCAGTGACTGAGACCTGATCAGAGGAGACATAAACCAAAGTGTATTATTCCAGTTTGCTTAGAGGAAAGATGCAAACAAAAATAAAAGGATGAGTAATTCTTTGGAAAACAATGAAAGCTCACCGAAGTGGCTGATCTATGATGTGAAGGACGTTCCCGTTGTAATCACAAGAGGCAATGGCACTTTCTCCTTGCAGACCAAACTGAGCCCAGAACAGTCTTTTCTCCTCTCTGTCAATCGACAGTGCTTTCAGTTGTTCTGCTATTTTAATAAGTGTAGTTTTTGCTTGGCCTGTCACATCAGACCGCTGGATGCTTGGAGTCATGCCACCAGACAGCCAAAAAAGAAATCTGCAGAAGACAGCATGTGTTATGAAGAGCTTTGCAGTGACATATTTCCAAATTTCTCTATTATTATTTACTAAACTAGATTATTTACTAACTGTTTGTGTTTATCTGTTTCAAAAATAGTGCAAATTAAGTAAACTACTTCTGCTAGCATCCCTATTAACATTCTGGACATTTATTCATATGAATGCCAACATCCTCCTCAAATCAGCAGCTTCATTATATTTTTGCCTTGTAGTCATATTTGACAATCTTTAATAAAGTATGAGATACCCCATAGACATGTCTAAAAAATATTAAAAGGTAATTTAAAACATGCCCTTAGCATTTCATTATCATGGAGAAATATTCTAAAATGCTAATAAAAATTCTTCGCTGCCATTATTCACTTGTGCACATCCACTTGTCAGTTTACTGGACCCAATGCAATCCATCTTTGACCAGAGAGACTGGTGGTATGTGAAAGTCAGTCTGTCATTTTGCACCTCTGTGCCAGCCATGTTTGATGGAGAGAGATGAAACATTTATAGTAACACAGACAAACTGTCAGGAATCTGAACTGCGTGAGGGGTTGTATAAGAGTCATTTGCTCGGCTCCTGCCCATCTTTTCTTTTAATAAATGCAATATCATTTCACTCGACGCATAATCCGCCTGCACGAGAAAAGGAGCGCCACCACGACAACCACAAAAGTTTGATGGAGAATGGATTACCTGTTAGTGGGGTCAACAGTTAGAGAACTTGGCTGGGTCAAGTGTCTCAAAAGAGTCCTTTCATTTTTCCCATTTATATCCATTCTCTTGATTTTTCCCTTTTCTCCACTTGTCCAATACACACTGTTCTGAATCCAGTCCAATGCAAGGCCCGAGATGTGTCTGGCAGATGAATACAGTTTCTGGAACACAAACATTCAAATTAAAATTTGATTAATTGAATCCCAGATCAATGCATAATTGTTGAAACTTGAGGAAAAGCAACCAAAGATTTGAGTTTTGCTCATCTCTATGTACCTTTTTAGAGTAGTTATATAATCACCTGTCTGTGTGCTCCTCTCACTGATGCTTTGTAGATGACCCCAGTGTGTTTGTCAGCCCAGTAAACTTTCTCTTCTCTGAAATGAAAGTCGAGCAGGATAGAACTCCCCACGCCAGCCACGAGCCTCCTCTGGTTCTTCCCATCAAGGTCCATCCGATGAATGGCTTTACCATGGCCGAATATCAGGAAGGGCTGTGGAGCTTATCAACATACAACATCACATGCCTTTCATTAATCTCATGAATCCAATTCTTTTAAGGCCCTAAAACACGCAGCACAAGTCATTCTAAAGCCAAATATTTGCAGACAAAGGTACCTTCAAAATGGCAAATAATCTGTGACTTTTAGTTTTGTTTCACAACAAATTGTCAGATGCTGCATGCTTCAGTGAGCCAATGTTTCAAACTGCCATTCACAGTTTCTTCAATTTGCTTGTTTTGTCCAAGCAAATTCTCTCTTTTGAGAAGCTGAAACCAGACAATATTTGGTATTTTTGCTTGAAAAATAATTGAAATTGTTAATTGACTATTGAAATAGTTGCTGATTAATTTTCTCTTGATCAATTAGTCGATTAAACCTTGCAGCTCTAAATGTCAGTGAAAGAGAGAGGATATGGTCTACAGAACTTCCCTCTTATTTTTCAACCACGAAATCACTAACTGCTTTACAACAGCATATATGCAGCATGTTCAATTTAAAATGTATTAAATATTTAATATAATACAGTCTATGCTTATCCTCATTTTAACTAAATGAATCCCAGGGGCAGGTAGGTACGTAACTATGGCAACATTTAACACTTCAATTGCTGCTTCTTTCCTCTTTGTGTCAAGCTGCAGTTGTAGTTTGTCAAAATTCGAATTCATGGCTCTAATGGGATGAAGTTCAAGGCCGACTCAGCTGCTTCTGAAGACAACATTATCCCTTAGCAACAAATAGCTTTTGCTCTATACCGACTGACTCTGACGATAGTCTGCAATGAATGAAGTTCACAGCTAAAATGATTGTTAGTGCTTTCTCTCACAGGTTTCTGCTTTAGTACACAACATTATCACAAATTTCTGATAGACAGGAGCAGCAGAAAAGAAACAAAATTTCTACATTTGTAAAACAAGGAGTTCATGTCCACTCTGACATGTCTGTTGTTGAAACATTGACTTAGATTTCATAAAACATAGATGGTCTTAAGCCTGTTAAACCTTGACAAACTGGACTATGAGGTGATCTGTGCTCGCTGTCTGGATTAGTATTGATAGAAGGTGCTCTGGTCTATCATCGTAATAGCAGTGTCATGTGCAACCATGGATACTGCTCTTAACTCTGTGGAATGGAGAAAACAATGAGCAACACCAGACAAACAACATAATGAAATGTATGTCACTTAGATGGCCACTGGTGCCGAGTTGCTAGGAGGCATCCCGATGAATCATTAATTGACAAGTTCACATGGTGGTCAACATGATTCTTGACCTAGTAAGCTCAGTTCATCGGATGCTATGGGGAATAGAGGTGCTTTCAAACATTTCCCATTTCACAATAAAAAAAAACAACAACCCATAAACGAGTAAGGACTTTTTCAATCTGACAGCAAAGTGACACAAAAACAGGTTCCACTAATGCTGCATGCCACATGCCACTTATAGCAGTATTGGATTTACAGGGTTGTTGTATTTATTAGTTAATTAGAAATTTAATTATTTGAAATGGCTGAAAATAGATATCCTCATCTGGTTATGTTATGTTATCACTGTAGGAATTCTCAAGTGAGTTAATAGGAAATCACTTATATAGAGTAACGTCAATATGCAGATATTGACGTTACTCTATAAAATTACATGCAGTATAGAAGATTATATTCACATTACCCACACCTATGTTTTTTTTAAAGAATGCTTTTGGACATTTTTCCTTTATTTTATAGCGATAGTAGAGAGAGAGGTGAAAGCCAGGGTGCCCAGGCAGGATTCAAACCCACACCGCCGCAGTAAGAACTCAGCCCCGACAAGTGGTGCACACTTCAGCAGGTGAGCGACCGTGGTGCCCCACCCACCCCACCTGACTGTCATGATGCAAAATGGAAAAAGAGTTTGAGGAGGATAAATACATTTTGAAAAGGAGCAAAAAGTGTTTTTTTAATCTCATCGTTGGTGTGTTGGGATGGCTGTCTTTGCTATTGTAACCACAGTACGTGCTGCCTCAGGCTGGTAGAATTTCTAGTTAATTGTGAGACTGCCTTTCACAAAAGGCTCCAGGTTCCAGCACTTGCACTGATAAGTATCCACCCTGCTGGAGTGGAGTGAAACTAAACCAACTCAAAGGATAATGAGCTGTAGCTGACCATGACCTTTGACCTCTCTGTGAAGGGCACAGAATAATGATGAGAATGGAAAAATACAATGTAAATCATTTTTTAAAATGTGTAATCATTTATACTTAAGTTTATGGATGTCTAGTTTTCTGTCTACTGACATAAAACTACACTCTGGCAGTCTGGTCTGACAGCAACCATTCCTACAAGATCACCATCTGTGAGCTTCAAGCAAACTGCTTGTGGCATCCCACAAAAAACTTGGGCTCAGGCTGAGATACACCCACTGAAGCCCAGACCAGTTTACTGAATGTTTGCTACAGTGCATTATATTGTCTGCTGAGCCAAGTCCACTTTGCCACATATATGGAATATAGTGGCTGACTTTTACCTTCTGTTACTCTGCTGTTAAGTGATGTTGGGTACTTTTATAATAGTTACTATTGCAGCAATAGTTGTAAAAGCGGTTTACGGTATAAAGTCAGTTATGGTGTATGTCCACGTAGGGGGGGGGCTTTTGTGCAGAATGGGATTTGTAGCAACTAAGAAAATGCTTGATTTTTGTATCACTGAAGCAAAAGCCTTCTGTTGAAATTTGAAGACATACAAACTAGGTTACCTAAGGTTAGACATACTAACCTTCAGGTAATACTAATCCACTTAAAATGAATCCAAAAGATTAATAAAATAAAGTTTCATGGTTAACGAACTCATTATTTATATGCAGTGAGGGATTGTACGTAAAACAAAAACGGCTGTGCAGTGTAGCACTCTGTATATCTATACATGATATATAGGCATATATTGAACGTCATCAAGTTCTACCATTGTTTATTTGTGCCTTATGAAAGTTGTTCTAGTCTCCTGTTCAACTTGCACTCTGATAATGTCATATTACTGAGCAATTTCATCAGAAGTATCAACTATACTCAGATATACTGTTATTATGTAAGGATTGTCATCTATTTTCTCAGCGAAGCACAATAACTCCTTAAGATAGGTTGAACATTTCTGACATATGGTTTAATGACAAAAGGAGCATATATAGTGAATCCAGGAGTGTATCATACTTTCAGCATCACTTCTTTCAGTACCATGCAGTGGCTGTATCAGTCCTTGCAGGAGAGGTGTCAACCGAACTCACCCAAACAGCTGCTGTTTCTCCCCGCTCGCGATAGGCGTTCATCCCAACATGCTGTACCGAGGGCTAAGGCTCCAGAGCTCAGCACCATAACATAGATGAGCGCTGCTGTGATCGTTGCAGCCAACATAATCCTGCACTCCGTCCCTGCCTTGGGAGCTGCACTTGTTCACTTTTTCTCAGGCATTCCCACTATTAGCGCTGGCACACAAGAACTCCCCAAAATTAAGCAACGGTTGCTTATGGACTGTTGGCATCCTTGTCCAAGACAGTGGATCTTTACATGCCGGAAGATGTCACATTAAAGAGAGATGTACCCCAATGAAAAGATGGAGCACTCAGAACGAAGAGGGTAATACTGCCAGTGCAAAAAAAAAAAAAAAAAAAACTGTGTGGGATCCTGCTCACTCCCCACTTTGGCCCCAGGCTGCCAGTCTGTTTTGGAAGCAAAGATTGAAATTCCTGACACCCCCGTGGTAAATTTTGCACATGCTAGTCCAGCACTGGAGCAAGATCTTCTTTAAGCTGCAGTCAGTGTCTCAAACAGAATGTGGAATATGCAAGAAATGAGGCTGAGCCGAAGAAAGTTCCCACATAACAACAACATCTTACCCTCACTCCACCCCTTGACCCGTGTCCTTTCTGAATGTGGATGGATGTGTCTGTTTGAGACAGCGTTTTTGTGTCTGGGAGAGAGAGGGAGAGACTCAGGGATGGACATTGCATATAAGGCTATTAGACTGAGCCCTGCACTAAGATATTTATTTATCTATAATGGAACAAAATTGATCTCTGGGCCTGCTTTTGTTTAGACTGTGACACCATTCATAAATGGCATATGCTTACAGTACAAGTGTAATTTACAAATGCTACACTAACAATCGATGCTCTGTTTTGTCTTCTGTGTGTGAATGAGAAGTCAGTGTGTCAGACTGTCTCCTGTTGAAGTTCGTCTGGTTTCCGGGGGAATCGGTAGAATGAGTAATTTAAAGAGAACGGAGGAGGAGTGGAACAGATTATCCCTAAATTGTTTGTCCTCTTTTTACCCGGGACAACAACTAACAGACTCCACAAACCAAAACCTCTATTCATACCCTCCATGACTAGGATATTGTCAGCAACAGCGTCACCAGTAACCTTGTAGAGGAGCAGTCGAAGATTTACATAGCTGAGACAGTTGCCTTGTCTCCAGACTAATGTTAGCAGTCTGAAGAGCACTAACCTTTTCCCACGATTTCACCCCTGGCAGATAATAAATATGTTAATGTCTGTAATTTTCACTTCACGTGACTAGTGTGCTCAATGACAGCCACACATGGGTTTGAATCATCAGGATAGAGCGCGTATCTAGGATACCAAGAAGTAGATGTGGCTTCTGCATGAAATGTCAACTCATGTCATTGCTTTTGGAAGACATATAGTTCCAGTCCTTAATTCCAACTATAGTTGTTTTCCCATTTTCTCTATATTTTTGCTACATTCCGTGTCAACAAACCAAGGAAAGAACGGTTTGATTATGCAACGTTAGGTGCTCCATAATGTTTGCTGTAATTTAAGTGGAAAGTTAACGGATTGCTGGTTTAAAATTAACGGCGCTGACTTATCAAGCTGCAGCGGCTTTGTGCTTGACCTCTGGCTGAAAGGGCTCCGGATAAGTTTGTTTCACATTAAGTTTAACTTGGAAGCAAATCTGCCTAATTACACTCATTTATCTCTTATCTTACAAAGTGGTTCAATAACCACAACAGTCTTTAACTGTATTTTTTTCTATCCTGTTTTGTTATATTTTCTGTCACGACTTGCATGTGGCCAATTTTCCGCTGCACTGCTATAATGGCACCAAGTCAGTGCTGCCAGGGGATTTGTGATGCAACTGTAAAGCCTCTAGAGCAGTGAAGTATCTCACTTCCAGTTGGCCTGTTTGGATTTGTCTTTATGGACCACAGCCCAATCGTAGCTTTTCCATGAACAACTCTCTTGTATCTGTCTATATCAGTCTGTTCATTGATCTTTTGTTATGTCTGTCTCTATTTTCCCTCCTCTATCCTTTTGCTTCTGTGAGTGATCTTTCTGCTTAGCCACCATTCCATCTGTCTCTCCATATCCTGTCTATCCATTCATAGTTCTAGCATATACATCACATATCTATCAGTAACAGCCCAGCCTGTCTTTGTCCACCATCCACTCCTTCTGTTTGTTAAAACAGCTTGGCTGTTGCCATGATAACAGCACAGCTGGCATCAGAGATTAGTCGGTGCTGCAGGCTCCTACAGCTGGTGGCACAGAGGTATCCATGGGAACAGTTTTCCAGGTCCACCCGTCATCAGGATTTACGGCAGCGCCGGCTCAGATGTTCAGAGAGCGTGACAACTGTGACCCATTGATTTTCAGGATGAACACGTCTGCTCTTGTTCACAACTGAGTGAGCACATGTGATACGTTTCTGTACCTTTCTATGCGCACTTCTATTCCTAAATGACATTGATCATACTTTTACCAGGAGCAACCTCTATATTTTGCTTCTACATGAAATGATAACATAATGCGGGTACTACTGTACACAGTACAGCGGAGTATGTGTGCATTGTAACACTGAGGTTTAGTTTCACCTGGTAAAAGCCAAGAAAGAGCACACAACCTGTTGCTGGAAAATAGTTAGAAATGGACAATTATGTTAGATTTAGTGAGTTTTTTTTTAATCAAATGTAGAGTACAAATAAATGTCAGATTAAAAACTTTAAACCCTGACTCTAAAACCCTAAAAACTACGTGGGCAACAGTTTTTAAAATTGTAAAACTGTACTTGAGATCACGTATTTTATGTGGCTGCCTATTCAAATATGGTACAACGCAAGTACACAACACAAATATAATTCAACAGTTGTCCAGTTTATTAAAAACAAATGTACAGCTCCATTTATGGATAAATATATACACAAAGTCATAGAAACAGGCAATGTTTATCAGACGAGTCCCACATTCTATCAACCTCAGACAGTACTTTCTCTTCCATTAAGGCAACAATCTGCTTGATTCTTACAACATCAGTGATGTTGTAAATGTGATGGGAAGTGGATAATGGGTCTTCTTTGACACCACATAATATTCATATGTGACACTTAAACTTTGGCATTTGGTATAGCATAAAACCCCACAGACAGGTAACTGACAGGCTCTTTGTATGGAAGTATTTGTAAGTTCATCATGTAAGTCCAACAAAGGTGCCGTGCTGAAGTGGCAACCATTCAAATTCTTTATCAAATATAAGGCTCCAAAATAAATAAGGACATGAACAATAATGTCAGTCACTGACTGATCTGATTGGTGTTTTTAAGTTTTAAGTTCTTTTGAACACCCAAGCAACCTCCAGGGAATGTTTCCATGTTAACTAAACTTTTTTAAATCACTGTATAAATCTTTATAAACTAGTAGTTGATGGAAAATGCAAAATAAATGTGTTACACCATTCAAAACAGCAAACCATTTCCTTACAGCCCTACTGATGTCAATATATATTTATAAAGATTTATAAATGATTTCATAGTTGATCAGTGTCATCAAAGGCATATAAAGAGTATTTCATATAATGTGTCACTAGCATGGCGTTTGGGCATTGACCACAGATTCCTGGCGTCAACAGAGATACTCAGACCGGGAGCTGTCACTCTTATAGGTCATCTGGGAGTCAATGCTGGATCTGGAGCACAGGAGCATTCGCTCTGATTCTTGAGTCTGTCTCCTTGCCCAAAGCTCAGTTGGATGAGCGTTCAAAGTCCTTTGTTTCATCGAAATTGTCTCAAACTTGACATAGCTCTCTTTTTCGAGCTCCTCTTCGTCCAGCCCTGTGTTGCGTCCCTTGCAGTACAGAGCCAGAATCTTGTACACCAGCAGCGCAATAAGAGGCAAAACCAAAGCACAGGCAATGCCACTTATGATCATGAAAAGCTGGCTCTGCCCACCATCCTCTACAATGTCCAGTGTGTAGAAGTCAATGCAAGGATCTTTTCCAGCAGCACTACCTTTTGCTACGAGGCAAACTGAGTATCTCATGCCAGATGACAGTCCTTCGAGAAACACTTTACCACTGCCAGCATTAGTCTCCACTGTCCTTTTGATGTCATCCTCACCATAGGGTGAATATACAACTGTGAGAGGGGCATCACTTGGTAACCCATCTGCTGTCCAGAGCAGAACTGCAGTGTCCGACGTTTCCTCTACAATCTTGAGGTCTGTGACGGACTTGGATGCATCACTTTTCTTGCTCTTTTCATCTGCCGCAAGCTTCCTTCCATTGCCTCCCTGGACTTTTCCTTGTTTGGGTGAGCCTTTCTGTATACTGTTGCTGGGCGTAGTTTTTGGCTTCTTAGGGACTGCGGGTAGTGTTGTTGATATTCTAGGTAGCTCTGTGGACATGACGGTGGGTGAGTTGGGAATGTCCGTTGGTGGAATGGATGTTGTGTCTTGGCTGGTTGGTCCAGTTTCGATGCTCGGGCTCTGTGGAGGGATGGTGGTACTGAAGGTACCAGCAACTGAGAGGGAAATGGTGGCTTCTGCGCTGCCAGCAACATTCTTTGCTTTGCAACTATAGTTCCCAGCATCTTTGTACAATATTCCATGCAAGCTCATGATGGACCATCTGATGCCCTCCCCAGGTGATTCCTGGACTGTGGAGTGAAACAAGAACACAAAAGTCAGTCTCATTTATTTTGAAAACAGCATTTTTGTTTTCTAAAATGCTTAAACTTTCAAAGGCTTCCGTATTATACCTGTGTTGTTGACCAGTGAGCCATCTGATTTAGCCCAGTAAAGAGTTGGTGTTGGAAACCCTGTGGCATCACATCGCAGGAGAACATTACTGCCCAAAGGAGATGTGATCTTGGTTGCTGAAGTCATGACTGATGGTTTTACACAATTGTCAAGTTCAGCACGCTGAAAAAGGACACCAGCCAAATTCTCTGGCCCACTGCAGGTCAGGAATAGGTCCATCAAAACCACTGGTGTAACAGTCATTTTGGAAATCTCTATCAGCTTGGAGATTTTACAGTCACAGAACCAGGGATTATCTTGGAGGCCTGAAGAGGAAAAGACAAATTAAGGTCATTGATTGCTGTTTCATAATATTGCAATGTCAAACACCATCCAATTAAAAGCTGTATTACTTAAAAGCAGTTTGATGGTCATAATGGAAAGAATAGAGGATAAATAGAACAATGTAACAGTGAAGAGCCAAAACAAATTCGTAATTTGACTCCTTGACATTCATTTCTAGCAGAACACTTGTAATGATTATGGCGCTATAAAGTCATGTAAGGGAAAAAACACCCCTTTAAAAATGTATAACAGTAGTGGAGGCAGCGTTAAGACTATGCAAGTGTTGTTTTTTTTGACCCAACATGGATGTATGACTTTAGAACCAGTAGACCAGTAGAATAGAAAATTGTTTCTAAATGGAAAATCCATAAATAGGACACAAAGACAAACAAACATAGAAATCAAAATAACTGCTAATGATATATTCTAGTATAGTTAATCACCACTTTAAACAGTGAGTACCATCAGGCTGCAATCAATCACCCTTGAACTTAGCTTGCTCTTTTTCTTTGAGAATTCACACCATTTCTGGCATCCATCCATCCACCCAGACTCTCAAGCGCTGTGGAAGTGCATCCATCATATATACTCCCTTACAAATTGCTGTAAATACCTGTTCTCACAATAGGTAAGCACATGTGCTGGTGCATATTAAAGCCCTTTAACAAGATTAGTTTGTCTTAACAGTGGAAAAGCAGCTAAGCTGGCACCGGCCTTCCTCTGGTTTCACTAACAACTTTAGCACTTTATAATCCATGCGTCGAGTTCGATGTTACAGGAAGAATTTGTATGGCTTTGTGCAATTTTTATTACAATCTGAAAAATATGTCAGTGAAATTCTTGTTTTAAGGCCAAACCACATTCTAATCTTTGCTCTATGTTTTAATATGCATTTCTATTTAATCTAATATTGATAGTCATCAAGTAGTTGAGAACAGTAAAGGTGGGCATACCTCTAATAAGGCACTAACTGGAAATTGTTTTAGGACATGCTAGAGAAGCTGTCATCTGTTAATGTGTGGACTGTTTTTTCCAACATCCTAATCCTGTTTCTCCTTCAGGTGCACCGGTGCACACAGCCAGCTCTTTCTGCAGGGATAAGCTAGTTTATACAGCCTATTAACTATGTCCCTCCCACTGTCCATGCCACACACATACAGTGAACGAACATCCTGTCTCATATAGTATGCTAAGTTGAATCTATAAGAAGTTACATGCAAGTCACAAATATAACCCAAAAAAAAAAAAAAAAATTAAGAACAGATATGACAGAAAATAGAACATTAAAATGCAAGATATATTCTGATAAGACTACAAATGTTTTAGTTTTACTCCTCCGTTACTTTATACTCTTTTCACTGCAAGGGAGTGTCATCGATTACACTATAAGAAAAAGACTGTTTAAATGGCCAAGAGTAAGATTTTTGCTGTTCCTACACATACGACATAGTAACAGACTTTCTGTAATTTTGTGCTTGGATTTTTTGCTTTGAATACTGCTTTCCAGGCTCGGTTTGCCCCGCTTCAAATTAAAATCATAATTCCTATCTGCATTTTATTCTCCCTCCTTGCTGCTCCCTTGGATTGGATGACAGTGCTATAATATATTTCAGTGACAAGTGCCCAAATCCTTGTTCTTACACCCCAAACAACAGTGAAACACCAAAAAAACAAAACAAATGTCATAGGAAGTAGTTGACTCTGAAGGAAGTTTTTGGCAGTTGTTGCAGTTCCCGTGAGTTTGATCAGAATCCATAATACCATACACGTATACTGACATATCATAGCTCATGCTCATGCTCATAGTTGCCCAAGCTGTGGATGTACAGAAGTAGGTCATACTACTCTGTTTGTAATCCCCTTATGAGATGAATGCAAATTAGTTGAACTGAACTTTAGGAACTATGTAACGTTCATTTTGGAATAAAGACACAAACACATATTTCTTACACATTTGAACAGCAGGTGTGTCATTGTAAGTTTACTTTTGATCACCAAAAGCAAGAACATCTGCTCCTTTCAATTACAGTTTTTAGGAATGCACAGAAAGTTAACTTACTGAATTCAGAATTGGGTAGTAATTGTCATAATTAATGACCAAATCACTTATTCTAGCTAAAGTAAATTAAAATGCTCTGACAATACTGTATTTTTCAGCAGTTCTTGACTGAGACTAAGCTGGTCAATATTGTATCTTTTGTACTCTTAACTGAAGCATCAGGTAATTTTATATTTGTGTTTCTTGTGTACATTTTTAGCACTGCTGCAGTAGTAAAGAACGAGCCCTGTTCACTATGACCAGAGGATTTAAAGTATATAACCATTGCAACTACAAGCTATACCACATATGCAAGTTTTATTCAGCCATGCTGTAGATACCGTCATTTCCATTTTATGAATAATGTGGTTTTCAAAATGTCATTCAATAAAAGGACAGCGACCAAAAGTGTGTAGCTAAAGAGACGTATGACACTGAGTCTTGGGGTTTTGGGTGTTTCAAAATTAAAATGAAGCAACCAACGGTGGGGCAGTCCTAAACACTGGACAGTGTTACATGTCACTGGTCCTCCTGGCTTGAGAAATATACATCTACTGTATATTTGTTCGATTGTACAGGTTTCCTATATTGCATGGGAACATGTAATGCAGTGCGCTTGGTTTAGGGTTGTTTTTTCCAATGTCTTCCACTGATCTTTACTCTGTCTTGGATCACCACAAGGCTGTGTGTTAAATATTCAACAGTTAATTAAGACAATAAATTGATCATATAGATTAAGTGTTAACTGCTGCTACTTAGATTAACCCTGTCCTGCATACCATTGCCCTCAGGCGGCAGAAACCCCTTTTGCCCCTCACCCCTCCCTCAACATAGTTGTTTTCATTCCTACACATGACAGTGTATGATATGTTTGTAAACACCTAACCTAATGAGGTGTGGGCATAATGTATCAGGGGGAGGAGGGAGCGTCTGTCAGGAAGATAAGTGAAGTCTGAGTGGATGGCTGGATAAATTTTCGCCCTCTTGCATGTTGAAAAAGAGAAAACTTGACAGTAAAACACACACACATTATGTGTGTGTGCGCCTGTGTGCTTTCATGCGTGTGTGTGTGTGTGTGTGTGTGTGTGTGTGTGTGAACCTCCAAACAATCAAGAAGCAAGGCTACTTTTCAGAGTAGTATTCTGCTCAGATCTTGGTCAGTGTTTTTTTTACGAACATACCCACTGAAATTCACAGGCAATGGACACAGGGAGTCTAATCAAACAGTTTGGGTCAATACATAAAACAGTGCTTGTTGCAGAATACAAATGTTCTCCACAAATACTATTTAAAAACAAATTAAAACACTGCTCATTCTATATAGATATATAAGATTTAAGAGATAGTAGAGTAGAGAGATAAGCGAAGTTGAATTTTTACCATCAGTCACCACCACGGTCGGTTTGAGTCAATTGAAACAAATCTGGTTAGATTAAAATGCGATGGAATGGTGTTTCTGACGTAATTACAAATAAAAGTGTCCTGCCCTGGCCTTGATATCCTATAAAACCCAGCCAGACAACCTTTCATCCTTACCTAACACAACTTTCTGGGAGGCATTAGTAGAGATGGGTGCTCCATTGAAGGGGGGCCAGATATCCATGAGCTCCGAGGGCAGGGTGGCTAATTTGTTGCTGGATAGATCCAAGTAGGTAATGTTGAGGAGGTAGGGTATTGCCTCAGTGGGAACATTAGTGAGTCTGTTGTTGTGTAGATCCAGAGTCCTCAGCTTGGGCATTTCTTTCAGAGACTCCCAAGGGAACATGGAGATCATATTTCCATCCAGCCTCAGCTCATGGAGCACTTTCAGGTTGTAGAAACTTCCACTATCCACAGAGCTTATGGAATTGTAAGTAATCCATAAGTACCGTAGCTCCACCAGGTAATAAAAAGCTTCAGTTGGGATTCGCCGTACCACAGTTTTCTCAATACGAAGTTTGACCGTATCCACAGGGACATTGACAGGAATGTCAGACATGTCTGGATCATTGCAGAGGACAGATCTGAGGATGAAAGATATGAGTTAAGCAGATCCTATGCCCAGATAACAGAACCGTTTCAAAAAGGGTGACTAACAGTTGAACCCGTTATCCAATGAGACAGCAGATGATGTCAGTTAAACAATTAACAACCAGTCTCTAAGGTAGATGGAAGTATCCATCCATCCATCCATCCACCCAGACTCTCCATTGGGTTGTGGGATGCTCTTTCTGACATGACTGTAGTCCATGCAAAGGGCACCTCCCAGATGCTAAGGTCACAGCTAATCACTGTCATCATTAATAGTGATCTATTACAGGAAGTGGAATATCTGGAATCAATTATAGACAGAGATTTAAACCTATGTATAAGAGGATGACTTCATTTAAAAACCTTGATGAGAAAAGTTTAATTACCATTACATGATGACTACAGGGGAAAAAGCTTTAGCTATCCCTTTTAGCTTTTGGTAACTATGACTGTCCTAATGATAGTGCCAGTAGTCCTGTACCAGAACATGTGCTTTTATACCTTATTACTGCCATCTTAAGTAGTGTCACTACTGCCACAGCCACCTTCTCCCTGCTTTACTACTAACAAATCAAACTTCTCTCTGTTGTCTAAATTGTTAGTGTGAATACTCATTTAGAAACTAAACCAGCCCAAGGAAATTAGCATAGTATCTGCAGTTCAACATTTTCTTGCATGTATGCTAGACTCCTCAACATGATGGATTAACATTGTCCTTTTTTTGTTGCCCAACTTTGACTGCAAGGATAGGGATGAATTGTTGAATAGGGTTCAGCACTAACAAGACCGATTATTCAGGTCACCATTAGGTCTTTCTCAGTGGTAAATGGATTGACACCATGCCAGGCAATGTACATTATGTCAATCCAGGTTAGTACAACCTGTGCAAATCGTATTGTTGTGCATTTTGATGTTTTTACCTTATTTTCACCATATATGCGTAGTCTATTTTGATTGCCCTGGCATTAATGTGGCTTCTTTGTTTTTACATTTTCAGTGCAATAGATGCATTTTTTTAGGTGAAATGTTGTTCCTCACTACAGTGAATGTAACTTGCATATTTCCTCTTTCTGTTAATTCAATGCGTACAGATGGTCTGAGTGCAGCTCAACTTAACGTTGTGCTCATTAAAATGGGTCATCACTGTTAAGTAAGCCTCTGAAAAAAAAACTTAGTTGAAGACTTCACTGAGTTGAACGTATAATAGGAATTTTTTTGTTACCTTAAAATATAGAGAAGATAAAATGTTTCAGCAAACCTATTTTCAGGCCTAAGTTTGAAATTTAATTTAATTTTCCAAATGCAAACACGGCACATGCATGAATCAGAGCACATTCAAAGTACAATTTACCTGGTTCCCGTTCCATCGGTACGGCCATGGAAGACACAGGTGCACTGGGATGGACAGAAGGGATGAGCCATACTGAGGCAGCATAGGAGTACATGCACATAGAGAAGTCGACGCATGATTTCACCGAACGCACCCACAATTCTCACATCGAGGAGAGATCAGGACGAAAGACATCCGGATTCATTGAGAGTCTGAAGAATTATTCTTCTCCCCTCCCAAAAAAAACCCCAAAAGAAATGGAGAATAATGAAAGGAGCTTTGAAAGTCCATAGGAGACAACAGTACGGCTGAGGATCTAATTACAGTACAGGTGACCTGTTCGAGTGACTGCGTGGGGGAGGGGGTGGATTAGTGGAGGATTTCTTGGGTTTGCCAGGGTCACGCAAGCTAGGCAGCAGGGCGGGACTCGTCATTAGGACATGCCGCTAATCAGCTAATTCTGGTGAGGTTTCCCCTCATGTGATCTAGCCACACCTTTGTTAATCCATTCAGTTACCAACCTCATCGTTGCTTTTTAGGATTTAACTCCCAAGTTTCGTTGAATATTCATGCTCTCACCCGTGTCAAATTCATTTTTAAACACAGTGGAAAACTGGAAATATCACAATATGTACAGCTGTTTTGGTTATATCCAGTCACGTTTTCATTTGTAATACTCGGCACTGTGGTTGTACTCACTGTTGCCGACTTGCCTCTAAAATAAGAAGATTTAAGATTGTAGGTGTTTTTTGCACTTGTGTTCTGACATAAGTCCCTCTGACTCAAGAAATTCCTTGAATGTAAATGTATTATTGAGCTGGAGGTCATATGTAAGATATGTGAGCAAGTTCTGTCTGGCACTAGGGTGCAAAGTGTAATTTTGGATGTGATTTATTACCTGACTGGGTGGACCCATGGCTTAGGACAGGGGGCCAGACTCAACCTGTCTGCCTCTGACAGGTCCACAGGAGTGTATCCTTTTCATATTTTCTGTTGCTTTAGCCTTTGCTCCTAACCCGCTTTCAGGGGTTGACTTGAATGTGTCAATATGTGTTGTTTGAGCATTTACTACTTAGCATTTGTTATGTTGAGAGAAATTTAAGCATTGCACACCACAGTGCATGTTTCTCACAATTTAAACGTCACTAAAGCTTCAATGCACATGTAAACTAAAAGGCATTCTTTCCTCTAGTTTTGGAAAAACCTCCATCTCAATGGCATAGCCAGTGACAGATTATTTATATTGTCATTGAAACAAACAACTTTGGGATTTGGCCTCTATCTTCATTTTATTCTAAGATCATCAGGTCAGTTGTAAAGTTTTCTCGCTGTATTAATATTGATCACATTGAGAGCGCTTCTTTATCTTACTCGTGCACATACAGTGTTATTAAGTATAGGTCTCAATGTTTGGCTGCTAACTGTTTATTGGAACAACTAAGAGGAAAGGGAGACATCTAGTGGTTTGAATTTGTTACTGAGTATTTGCTTGTGATGACTATCTCTTAACAATCTAATCCTGTCTGACCATATTTCACAACTCACCTGACAGTTGATACTGGCTCATGTGGTTGCTATTACAACTCCTAAAATACCACCAGCAGGTCGACTAAGTAATTTCAACCTAAACAGCAATACAAAATGGACAAGAGACATCAAGTATTTATTAACAAGTACACAAGTGAATTTTATTAATGCAAGCAAATTTGATCATACAGGTCAAATAAGCCACTTCAAGCTGTTGGCACATGAATGTACAAAACAGATTCAATTTAAAGCCTGCTACTAAGCATTCGTAGTGAAAATACAAAAGACTAATACAAGGAGAAAGCTGAAAGCATTTTTTTCCGATCATTACAGAGTAAGCAATGTTGGTACAAGTATTAGTTTTAAGACATGGTTGAGAGCTCATCACAAACTAAATAGACACAACTCAAAGACTACAGTCTCTAATATCAGTAGCATAACGCGGTAAGCGTGGGAGGTTTAGTACTGCACATATAAACAAAGGGTTGATCCAGCAAGACAGTCAGAAGTGTAAAAATAAAGGAGTGAAATAAAGTAACTTTTGAGTCAATAAGACTATATTAATGCATGTCCATGCCACGAAAAACATCTAAATTCACAGTCTTTACTAACAGTACAGTTATTCAACTTTGAGTTGAACACCAATGCGCTTACATCTAGAGAGAGCACAGAAATGGTCAAATAAGTGCATGAAACTAGCTTTTAGAAATACTGACAAAATAAATTTTGCCAGGGAACAGGCTGACAGACAACCTTTTTAGTTGTATGGCATCAGGATGTGTAAGCAATACAGTTACAGTTGTCATGAACAAAATTACTGTGACACACACTTTTCTCACATCTGATAATTCCACCAAGGAGTGCCATTACACCAAGTTTTTATTGTCAGGGTTTATTTTCAGTTGAGACTAATGCAGAGTGGACTGACCCACAGTGATCTCTTATTCTCACATGAATTGTCCTTAAATGTCAGTGCTTAACATATAGGTTTGCTTTGATATATCAATATATACAGTGCAGAGTTCTGCAAAAACAGGAGTTTAGTATTTATATAAAGTTGCACTCATAAGAAATAAAAAACAAAGGGTTTATGAGAGCATGTTTGCATGTGCTTTTGTGGCTTGTGATTCAAAGACAATGGAATCATTCACAGTCCTAAAATACATGGCAATATTAGCATAAAATAACCCATAACTTATTTTCAATCTAATAATCATGTCTTTGATATCTATCAAAGTCATTGTTTCCTGTTTAACAGGCTTGGCACATCTAGCAAGTATTTGTTTTACTCTAAGGATTTGGTATTTATTATTGTGTTGTCTTGCTATTGTATAACTTCAAATAGAAAAACACTTTCATGTGAAAGCAGTTTGAATCCCTGGGAACACTGGTATGACAAAGGCTTATGATGCTTGATGGTTGCATTGTGAGATTTAAAATATTGTCAGAGCTAGTATCCAATCATACTTAAATCAATAAAGAGCATGACAACACCCCCACCCCCCACCCCCAGGGCATCTTAACACTCATTTATTGTCAAACAAGGATTTTGTTAAATTTGTGTCCAAATTGACTTCTATACTGTCACCACAACTTCAGGGCTCTCAGTTTGTCTTGTCTGGGAGACTTTAAAGGCATATATAAGAGGTGAAATTGTTTCATATACTTATTTTGAGGATACTGAGGTAAAAGAAAATTACAGGAACTACGTCAACAAATGATCCATCTTGGTAAAATCTATGCTTCCTCCCCATCCCTGAATGTATACAAAGATCGTCCTTCCTTTCAGGCAAAGCTCAGTGTCCTCTCCACTAATAGAGCTGTGGACCTTTTATTTTAATCTGACTATTCTTATTATGAACATGATGGAAAAGCGAGCAAACTTTTGGCCCATCAGCCATGGCAGGTCTCTTCCTCTCGTCAGATTCCGCAAATTCGAACTCCCTCTGGTGTAACAACAGATCCTTAAAATATTAATGATCAATTTCAACAGTTTTACTCCTTTTTATAAGCTGAGCTTCAGATTTCCATTTGATAGTTTCCCTGATTTATTGAACATAACCAGAGTGGACCCAAACTCTGTTAGGAGGCTGGATGAACTGCTCACTGTTGAGCGTTATAAAACCATTTTCAATATATTAGCACCAGTTGATTGAGATACTCAATGAATTATTTAACTCTCTTCAATTGCGCCTGACACATAATCATAAAGAAAAAGGACCCCTAGCCCAAGTTATCATCCTATAAGTGTAGCATCCCTGGATGTAAAGCTAATATCTAAGCCATTAGCCATGTGTCTGGAGACTCTTCTGTCCTCCATTATCTCCCCTGAACAAACTGGGTTTATCCGGAACAGATATTCTTTATTTAACCTCAGACGACTTTTTAATGTGATGCATAATCCCTCGACCTCGTCAGCACTTGAGGCCTTGATCTTGTTAGATCCAGTGAAGGCTTTTGATAGTGTGGAATGGAGTTGTCTTTTTTACACATTTGAGGAATCTGCTTATGGCCAGAGGTTCATTGCCTGGATAAAACTACTCTACTCGTCCCTTGTGGCCTCATTCAGAACCAGTAATTACCAGTTTTTGTCTTAAGGTCTCCTTTAGATTAGACTTTATTGGTCTCACAATAGAGAAATTCACTTTATGCAGATAACTTGCTTTTATATATTTCTAATCTTTCTGTGTCTGGTCCAGCTGCTCTTGATACCTTGCTTTATTTGTCCATATTTCAACTTGGATAAGATGAACACCCTCCCCAAATTGTCCTACCCCTGATCTTTCTTATTTGGAATAAGTCCCTCAGCTTCAGAGGTAACTATTGCAGAGGGCGAGGCCTTTGAGGATCTGGAATTAATTCTGATGCTCATTCTTAGCTTCAATATACCAGCTATTCCTGTTTTTTTTTTTTCTCCTTCTCTGATTGATACTGTTCTCCTTGTGGTCCCTCTTGGTATTTTTAGTTTCTATTTTCCCAATCTCCTGACGTCCTCATCTATCGACTCCTTAGCCCAATTCACTTTCATTGCGTCAAACTTCTTTACTTAGCATAAAAACACAATGGTGGGTCTTGGGAAAGAGATTTCAAAGGAGTTGTTGGATATCATTCTGTGTTGGGTTCACTCCTCATCTGTTTGTGCTCATCACGATCTGACCCAATTCAGAATCCTTCCCCAAACGTACTTCACGAAAGTCAAGCTTTCTCTGATTTATCATGATGTTGACCCTATGAGGGATGGGTGTCGTCAGGCCCCTGCTACCTACATCCACATATTTTAGTCCTACCCTTCCTTACATACCTATTGGTTAGAAATCTTTAACTCAATTTCAGATTGTATTTGGACTCAATTTTAACCTATAGCAATCACAGCATTGTTTGGGGTTCCGCCTCCCACTCTGCTGCTTCCAAACCTTCAGGCAGACTTTGTTTGTTACTTTATTAGCCAGACATCTGATTTTCTGACATCTGACATCTGGTCCCCCTCACTCTCTTCCCATTCCTCATGGATCAAAGACAATTTTAACTATGTTAAAATGGAAAAAATTAGGTGTACTATAAACGAGTAACTTGCTGAATTTAATAAAACTGGGGACTTTTTTTGCACATGCTGAAGGGTTGGTGTTTGTTGCTATTTTGGAGTAACAGCTTTATTGGAAACATTTTAACCACTTCAATATACCTATGGTGGGTTTGGAATCATGTGAATTTTGTGTTTGTCTTTTAAGAATATTTTACGTCTTTTTGTTTTCTTTTTATGTTTTTTTTTTTTTAGCGCATTTTTCAAGTATTTGTGCTGAATTCTGTATATATGTTCTGATTTTCTGGATATTTGTTATACTTGACGCAATACTGAAACTTGAAAAGTAACTCTAATAAACACATTTGGGGGGAAAAGGGAAAAAAAAAATCAAAACTAACCACTCGTTCACATACAGTACATAGTTCTTGAACATGATATCTCCAGACACACGACATGAGAAATGTGCTTGAAAACCCTTTTAAGCCCCTGTTGACCCCCTCAGAAATCAGCAAAAAATAAATTATGCATGAGAGCAAAATGACATGTAGCATCGAATAGAAATTCAATAAAAATAAGTCATACGCAAATTATTCAAAGTAAAAAAAAGCTGAACTACTACTGCTACTTCTGATTCTACAAACTACAATAAAACTACTATCAGCACTAAACGACTTGTATCAAGAATAATATAACTGCCATAATGATAATCATAACACCATCCATGAGAGAGGTAAAGGGGCTTTTTTTCATCTGAAATGCTGTTTGTGACTGAGGAGGTTTGCGTGACGTCCCCCCCAGACCACATTGTCATATGACGCACCAGTGACATCAGCAGTGGCGAGGGCCCTAGGCGCCATCCGCCCCCCCTCGGGAGGGGATGGTAGAGAGAGACAGATAGAAAGATAGAAGAGAGAGAGAGGGAGAGAGGCCGGAGTGGCAGGGCCAGGCCTCACGCTGGGCTTTATGTGTAGGCGTTGAGACGCTCCTTGGAGCGAGTGGAGTGGATGTCGTGAAGCTCCTGCTCCTCCTTCGACTTGATGTCCTCGTACTTCTGCATTCGGCAGGCGTCCTTCACGTAGGCCCAGTTGGCAGAAAGCACCATCAAGTAGTGGATCTGAGCGATGTTGAAAATTATGAAGAGAGACACAAATACAAATCCAGTTAAAAAGAAAAAAGAAAAATCACATCATCATCAGCTGTACTTTCTATGATTTGTTCTCTATATTCTATATTTGCTCAGACAAATATAATTGTGAAAATATTTTCTCAGTAAAATCCAAAATTACATTAATGGGAATCACATGGGATGGCCTATAGTCCTTTGGATCTTATTTGAATATAATGTTGACATTATTATAAATTTCTCATTTTTATTGTTTTTGTTGATGCAAGTTAACAATTTAAGACTACTTTTATGTAAAATTTTGGTACTGGCTGACTGGCCTCTTAAATTAGGAAGGACATTTCCAGTGGTCCAGCAGGTGGCAGCATAATGCTAAATTTTAGTTTTGGATTTGTGTTGCCATGGCAGCTAAGGTTATAATGAATGTATTTTCCTTTAATGACTGAAGTTGTAACACAGCTTCTCTTTTCAGAAGGGAAGACGGTTTCATAGCTGCAGTGCTCTTTGTTTCAATATACAGAAACTGAGATTCAAACACTGAAAATACCAACATGTATTTCAGCTTTTTCCTCAGGGTCAGTTGCTGAGTCTGCATTTATACGGATTTCATTTTAGCAGTGTTTCTGGCTTTTAAGCTTTTGTCAGAGCAGCTCATTATCAGGCTGCATCAGTGTGTTTGTTTCAGAATTTGGGAGAAAAATGGGGAGAAAAGAGTCTTGCCACAATTTGCAACATCATCCCTGACTCGCGAACACTTTCTGTTTCTCAGAAAATGGCTCCTCGCAAATTATCGAGTGATGTTTGCAACATCTCAGAGCCTTTCTTCTCCCTGTTTCCATGACAACGACATGACATGCCTCGCGCCTCCGAAAGAGGGAGGGAGACAAACCCTGTCTTTTTCACTGCGCCAAAATGCCTTCTCTCCGATCTAGAGCTATTCTCTCACAGGCAAACACAACACAGCCAGGAATCAGCCACAACAAAACGCTTTTTTCCCAGCTACAGTGTTTCCCCACAGTCGCCTCCCACCACTGCAGAAGTTCTTTGTTAACAGCAAAGCAGAATCTGTCTTCTATGACCAGTATGAGACTCTGCATTAGTTTTATCTCCATTTAAAGACACATGCCACAGAATGCTGGCTTCATTGGTGTCTCACCATAGCAATAACAGCAGCTCCCGCTCCCGCGAGGGCACAGATGAACAGGTGGAAAGTCATATCCAGCTGTAGCAAAAAGAAATCACATCACATGTCACTCTTAAACCTTTCAGGGACATCTCTGCCGATTTCAGTTCATTCTGTTGCTCACTGATCAACACAGGTGATAATGAACAGTTGTATCAGTTCTTCAGCTTATGCTCTAACTGTATGATTCGGTATTTGTGAAACAAATGAAACTCAGTACTGGTTATATCGGTCTGCTCATTGTTTCAGTGTGATGTAGACTGTTGTGTTTTATTGCATGTAAGCAAAATTCCCAGTGGGGTTGGTCACACACGCCTGCACAAATATATCGGCAAACACTGGTTGTTAAAAAATGTTAACGTATCGCTCAACCCTAACTTCCTGTCAATTTAGTGTTTGCTGTATGTTGAATTTGTTTACATGGTGTTACTTAGACTATTCTCTCATTCACAGCAGTTATGCATGTGTTACTGTAAGTGACCACACTATGTTCCATTATACTGTAAAATGACATATGAAATGTATTTCACTCAGCTGAGTGTAGTGCCTTGTTGAAGAGCACTGAGGCACTGTGTTTGTGTGTATGTGTGTGTGTGTGTATAGGTTTGTGTGGTTTGTGGTGAGCAGCCTGAAACCTTTTGAATAAACGTTACTTGTTCAACGCTCCCGGTGTTCCTACAGTCCAGCTGCCGCTCAAACTGTCAAACTGCTCATAATCATGTTTCAGATCCATATATTGTTTTCCTTGTCTTCCTTACCTAGCATGAATTTGTCTTTCTTGATTTATTGGAAAATTATTCATTTATATCATCTACAGTAATATTACGGTACATTCCACATGGTTTAATACAGATGTCACTTGGACCTTACCTCATTGGATTCACACATCTTGTAGAACTTCTCTGATCCAGCACAGACTGTTTTCGCCTCAGAAATTGGCACAATACCTGAAATAAAGTGAAATGAGGCTATATTTTATAAAGCATGTATGAAGTAGTGTGCTTCAAAACAGTGTCACACAGGCACAGTATAGGCATCTAATGTGATGGTGGCAGCACAAATGGTTGTTGACACGGAGGCAGTATTAGTAGCTGCCTGTGGCTAATGGACTGAAAGAGGTGGCGCTAATTAAAAATAATGAACCAGCCATATAACGCACTGATATGATGTAGACCTTTATCCCTGCTTAACATAACGATATTCTGGATCATTAAAGTTACCAGGACAGTAATGTGCAGATTAACAGTGGGTGCAGTATATTGTAAATTTACAAATGGGGAACATCACCTTTGAAGTGGGTCATTTACAGTGTTTCATTTACTAGCTTATTTACCAAATTCATGTCATTATATGCAAAAACTGCAGAATTTATGAAAAAGTGTGAAATTTATCATAGATTATTAGATTCCTGTGCCATAGGAGATGTTCTGTTGTGCACCAAAATCATTTTTTTTTTATTAACCACCAGCGATCCATAGTGCTTACCGTTTCATTATCCATTCAGAGATAGAAGGAGATATTTTTACAGATAATAACTAGGGGCTGTACTTACTGTTACGCTCTGCTGGTGAGTTATGAACAAGCAACCTTCAACATTGGGAGCTATAGAGATCTGAGTAACTGAGATCTGAATAGTGGGGGGAGAGGGGGTGAAGAAATGGAGACCATCCTTACCATACTGGCGTGGGTCCAGGCAGAGTGTGGCCCCCTCCAGCACGGTAGCATTTTGGCAAATATTCCAGATGTTGAAGTATATAAAGACTGGGAGGGAGGTGAAAGCAGTCACTCCGAGCCAGGCCAGCATGAAGATGTATGTCAGCATGATGAACTGTAGGGCCAGCACAAGAACACAGGTCACATTTAGGTAGCGTGTTGATGAACAGTTTCAGTGTAATCTATGTTAGATTGATCCGTTTTCATGTTAAATGATTACAAATTAGGCTGATGTTTTCTGTATCCTGATGCACTTTTACTGGGTTTATGTTTTGTTCCAGGGTATTATGAAAGGACATGTGGGACTTGAGGGATACAAATTGGCTCTTGTGAACCTCTGACCTTTTACATTACAAGCTAAGCCACCTCTTTCCATTTTCTGTCAACTAGTCTCATTTTGGTTTGGACATTTCCATGGGCACAAGATTAGCACACACTAGCTTCATGACCCCAGTGACCACAAATACCACAGCATAGCTCATTTCCTTTGCCTCCCTGTGGAGCTTCAGATATGCTAAGCAATTATATCCCAGAGATAATCTTGTTAGGATTGCTGCAGGCTCTCCTTTGCGCCGTCTGAGAGTGCTCCTAATTTTTTATTTTTGTTATGGCAGTATAATAGAATTATCTTGATAGATGTTTTCAATGTAATTGTGGAGCACTTCAGTTGTGGCACAGTGTGGTATTAGGAATTCATTGTTTGACATAATCTACAGAAACACACACAAATCGACAAATCGTTTGGTGCACTGAAGCGTTGCAGTATGTTTTGCTGTCTGATTTGTCATACTTGCTGATTTCCTACATGATATACATATAAAGTTGAATAGTCTACAAAATTAACTAAAGTGATAATCTATAATATTTGATGATCATTTGATGTAACCCGATGAAAATTAAACTGTTTATAAAATCTTTCACAGTTTGTTTCATTTTCTGTAAAAAAAAAACAAAACGGAAGTGTCCGACTAAACACGACACTGGCTAAAAACAAAAAGAATAAGAGCTGGATATATATTCCCTGGGTTAATGACCTGAGATTTAGACCGTTTGATTACCGAGTGGCTGAAAAATGCAGCAGGCTTCAATAGCTGCTTTTAAATCAGGGGTTCTCATGATTTTGTGCCAATTTAGGGAGCCAGCAAATGACTGAGAGCTGATTAGTCTCATAATGTTGTTTAACATTAATTTCTTTTAGCACCGAATTCAGTTGGTCCCTGTGGGCCAACAAAGTAAGAGATGATCTATTTTTCCTGAAACTTCCTCTCCCCCTCAGCCACACAGTATCTTTCCGTGGGCAGTTTGATGCAGGAGCCAAGTGTTCAGTGTAGCCTACTGAAAGTGAAAATATTGAAATGGACTGCAGAGGATTAAAATATAAAGCATGCTTTTCATGTCATGTTCAAGGGCCGCACAAAATGTTTCTGAGGGTCGCATTTGAGAAGGTGATATGTACAGTAGTAGATATTCTAATAGCAATAAACAGTAGATATAATGCAGCCAAAATCTACAACCCTGATTCCAAAACAATGGAGGACTGTTTAAAACATAAATAAAACAGAATGTGACTTTTTTGATTTAATGTTTTTCCTCATCAGCTTCATTGATTTTTGTAAATATCTGCTTATTCTGGATTTGATGCTTCAAACCAGTTGGGACGGATGCAACTGAAGACTGGGAAAGCTGTGGAACGCTCCAAAAACACCTGTTTGGATCATTCCACAGGTAAACAGGCTCATTGGTAACAGGTGATAGTATCATGATTGGGTATGAAAGGAGCATCCCGGAAAGGCTCAGTGGTTCACAAGCGAGGATGGAGCGAGGTCCACCACTTTGTGAACACATGATTGGATAAAGGAGATTAAGTGCATGGGCTCAGGAACACACTACATTTTACACTGCACGCCAACTGTTTTGGAATCGGGGTTGTAAGCAAAATTTGACAGTATGCACTAAGGTGTTAGTCCTACCCAAGCGCTGACACAGCGTCCACAGGTGGTAATCTTGAAGTCTCCATACAGGTCTTTGATGGCTCCACTGGTGAAGAAGCCCTCCACCATCAGCAGGATGCCGTACACAAAGAAAGCCGAAGCAATGCCGTAGATCACATACTTGATAATGTCAATCCTGGAGAATGAATAGAGAACCACTGAAAACATCCACAACGACACAGTGTTGCATTTTGCATTTGATTGTGGGTCAAGTTATGTTATTCTCTCCTTTTGCTTCAGTAATAAAGACAATACAGATGCCATATTGTTCTAAATCAAACAAATTGATATGCAGATGTGGTGCATCTGCAAATCAATTTGCAGATGCAGATGCGTGAGCTTGCAAATAACCAACTCTTGAGGGCCAATAATAATTTCTTCAACAACTAAGTTACCCTTAAATCCAGTGCGATCCTTTTCTACTCACATGGTGAAGACATCCAGTGCATCCACAGGGCTCCGTACCACCTCAAAGTAGTTCTGGAGGATGGTGACGGTGCCGGACAGGGCCTCGTGTCCGCAGCCGCAGAACAGAGCCACGCCCGCATACAGCAAGATGGTGGCTATAAGAGATGGGTACGGGATCCCACCCAGGCATTTGATGCAGCACTCAAGGCAGCCTAAAGACACACAAAGATTCAGAAAAGTCAACTATTAGTCAACAAAAACACAGAGACGGACAGTTAAGCTTCCAGGACAGGTGGAAATCCTTGGGTGAAATTTAAATCATTCAGCAAAACTTTGCCAACGGGCGAGTGCATTTACATCCTGTATACCGCACTGCTGTTTACTTATGGAAAATCTCAAACTGTCAAGCCACAGTTGGGAGGCAGCCATGCATGCATACATGGTGGAATAAAATACAGCAACTTGACAAAGCTCTTTTACGCATCGAGTGTCGGAGCATTCAAAGCCACAAAATGGGGCAAGATATTTAATGGCCACTCCCGCTGCTTCTATGCAGTGATCTGGCCTCACGTTTTCCCTGTGTCTGTGCGGCATATTCATTCTGTCAGTTTTTGGCCCTACAGAGGATGCTGACATTTTATTCAGCGCTGAAAACTCAGCCAGAGCTTTACATAGTGATCCTGACCTTTAACCCCTTTCTTCTTTGCCCAGCTTCCTGTCCCCGGAGGCCCTTAAGGTGACTAATCGCTGCTCGGCTCCAACTTCAATCTCCTGTCGCATAGATTGCTCTCAGAGAAGCTGAGTCTGTAAACACTCGTGCGCGCGACTGTGTCTGTATGAGTCGCTTAGATTTATGAGTCTCCCTGTTGTGCCCTGTAGTGTGTGTGTGTGTGTCTTGGGGTACTGAGTCAGTCATCTCTCAGAGTAACAACAACAGAAATGGAGCTTATTGGAAGCCAGGGACGAAACTGGACTTTATAGGGTCTTGCAGTGCATTGCAGTATATTAACCGCACAGATGTTTTTCACAAAGCCCAGCCCATTGTGAATCTTCACTTACACCTGCATTACAATGGACAACTGCTTCCTGTACAGGCGTGGCTGTCTGAAGTTCAAACCAATTCACTCATGTGAAATGCACAAATGTCATGCCGTGTTCATAGAAAAGGGAGATTCCTCTTGAGCAGTTGCATCGCCGTGGTGGCCCATGATTTAACTCATCTGCATTCACGCTGCCGCCGTCGTTCAGAAAAGAGACTCTGCGACAGCACAGTCAATTTTCATTGTCAGTTGTAGAGATGATAAAAGATTTCACGATAGTTCATCAAGGATGTTTTTAGCACCGTCTCTTTTATGGTTATCTCGCTGTCTTCACCTGTGTTACAAAGCATGAGCCACAGCAAATATCCCCCCTCCTCCTCTTCCTCTGTCTCCTCCGTCTCCTCCTTCCCCTCAACTCTCCGCTTCTGACTCTGATCCAAACCTGAGTGGAATACCAAGTAGCTGGTCCGCCTGCTGGGCTGTGCTCAGACGCTTGGTGCAGCTCCGACCCTCACCCAGGCTCCTAGATTATCTGCATCCTCGCTGATGTAATCCAGTGCTAGTCTGCAGAACGCCTATTCTCCCCTCCTGCTTTATTTTTTACCTCTTTTGTCCAGGGAAGCGTTGCTGTGAATGTACGCTATTTCCCAATGACCTGTGCAGCTTTTCACACTTAATCCACCCAGGTCTGCTCCAGCTTAAAGAAATATACATACCACACAGCCAACAGATGGTAAACATACTGTCTGTTGGAATTGTTCTGTTCCCTGTTTTTTGGCCTCTGTTTGTGGATGTGTGCCTGGTCTTAGATGTGCAAAATTCAAAATATGCCCAGTTTATACTCAAGTGGATGATTTAAACAGGAGGTATGTCTGGATTTGTGGGCTTTCTGGAGGTTTTCATCTAAAGGAACAGGGTAGGGTAGCTGTGGTGTCGGCTGTTTGCCATTCAAAACGTTCCTGTATCGTCACTGCCTTGATATTTCTCAATCACGCCCACTGCCCCAGCCCCAAAGGGAGTGGGACATTACCTGCCAAGGGACATCAAATTCAGGAGACACCTCAACTTTGGTACCTTTCAGACTATCAGGATCTGACAGTGCTATCAGATATCCAATCCCAGGCGGTTTCACACCAGTTCACACATTGATTCATGTGAGTGTCAACCAGCGGAAGGTTTGACTCCCTGTCTGCCAGCAGAACTGGTGCTTCTTCTTGGATGAATGGTGAAACAACTTCAGTTCTTCAATTTGAGTCCAGTGGATAGTGTAGTGGTAATAGTCATAAGTTGAAATGGAAATGCTAGCCCCCCTGTCATAACAGTTAAAGTCACAATTAATGGCGTTGTTATTTTGTCATTAATTTTCATGTCTCAACTTTCCTCATCAGCCCAGTTGTCAGTTTCTCAGAATACTTTTGGACAGATAGAAGCAGTGTGTGAATTTGCTGCTTTTAATGACCGTAGAAGATAAATTGCAGTTGTTATTCAGCAGTGGGTGCCTATGATTGGCTTTATTCAAAATGCAGTATCCCTCGCAGATACATTTCATTCCGGTGGGAATGCTTTAAGTCAGTCACAGTTGGGGTTGCTGAGATAAGCCAAGTCTATATAAAGACGTCATACTAAATGCTGCTCGACATTTGTGGTTGAATGACCAGGATACTTTATATCCAGTGGTTGTTAATGTTTTACACTACAACTGACAGCAGACTTGAACACCAACATGCTGTATGTCAGAGCAGCCACAGCAACAACTCCATGAATGCTCGAGAACTGCAAGGAGATGAAGAGGGAGAGAGAGCTCCTGGACGCAGGCGCGAGATGTGACCCATGACCAGTTAGTACATCACGCTGTAGTTTATATAAATGCAGCATGACATTTCATGCAGGAGACACGCTCATGTAGTGCAGATCCATCAATGTGCATTCAGCTTGCATTTAAACTGTTCGCATGAGACAGCTGTCAGTCTGTTTGCCGCTGATGGAGAGTCCAGTCTGCACACGCCTCACTGATAAACCTGTACATGGTAGAGTAACATCAGGTTTCACAATGAAAGTCAGATTTTGTATTATGTCAACACCTCTGTCCATAGTAGCATGCTCCCTCTCTCACTAACCTGGTATCACACCAAACATGTTGCTCATCAATATGACCCCCCCTGGCTCTCCCTATTGTACAAACTACCAGAAACGTCACTGACCAGCAGCAGTAATCTCAGTTACTTTTAGTACTCTAGCTGTAGCTGACTGGATTGAGCTCTCTCCAGGAGTCTATCAGACAGGATGAGCAATGCCCTGAACTCTTTGGTTATTCGATTCACTGGGACACTTGAAGAATGTCCTTTTAAACACCTCGCTGTGTTTGTGCGCACTGTAGCAAAGTCTGCATCACAACAAATCTAATCTCTTCCCCACCATGAATATTTCTGTACTACACATTTTGCCTATATCCCGCTCAGAGAGGGGGACGGCATTAGATAAGTTTAAACCTGTTTATCAGTTGATTGTTTTTCAAATGCCTGGTTTTAGGCAATGCAGCACCTCTACTTCCATGTATTGTACTGTGTTTAAGCTACAGTTGATGGGAAGTTTTCTTACCTCACATTTTAGATTACTGTTAATTTACTGTTGTCATTACCCCTACAAATCTCTGTAAGACTTTAGATTGACTATATTTTGCCACTTGGATGGAAAACAGACACATTCCTTTGAACGGCTGTAGACAGGAATGCATGGTAAACTGCCAATAGTAGTTTTTCAATATGTCAAAGACAGAAAGTGATCCTGTCACCACCCCTTCCCTCAGACTCATTATCTTTAGCTACCTTATCGTGTCAGGAAGCAGGCAGTGACAGGATTTATTGATGCCGTGGTGTTTTCCGACAAGATGAGGGAGAGCAGCCGCATTTACCCTCCGTGCTCAGGTCAGTGGACCTATTTAAGGCAGAGCGACAGATCAAACTGTCTAGTCATATTAAATACTGCATAAAGACAAGTGACTCTTGGTTAAATACTGTAGATTGGCATTGTTATTTTTGCCTTAACATCATGAGTGTAGGCAGAAACTGTTTGGGTTTTTATGAGGCACTCTAATTGAGCACATTAAAATGTAGTAAAATAACATCTTCATTTCAATTGATTTTTGTATTTGATCTCAAAATAGGCTGATGGCTGAAGTCCAACGCTGATTCCAAAAAAGTTGTGACTCTGTGTAAAACAGAATGTGATCATTTCCAAACTGTGTTTACCAACAACAGTTACCTGAAGAGTCCATGTAGAAACGTCCTTTATCCAATCATGTGTTCACAAAGTGTTGAACCTCGCTCCATCCTCACTTGTGAGCGACTGAGCCTTTCCAGGATGCTCCTTTCATACCCAATCATGATACTATCACCTGCTACCAGTCAACCTGTTTACCTGTGGAATGATCCAAACAGGTGTTTTTGGAGCGTTTCACATCTTTCTCAGTCTTTTGTTGCTCCTGTCCCAACTTGTTTGAAACGTGTCGCTGCATCAAATTCAGAATAAGCAGATATTTACAAAAATCAATGCTAGGGTCAAACATGAAGTATGTTGTCTTTGTGCTGTTTTTTAACTTTTTTTTTTTAAGATTTAGGAAATGATCACACTCTGTTTTATTTATGATTCACACAGCTTTTCAACTGTTTCAGCTGAATTCGTGTCGTAAGATAAAACTTCAATCTCAAGATTTAGAAGAGCATTTTCCAGAAATCACCTGAAGTGCGAGCAGTTATTACAGCCGCGCGTGATGAGCAAACCATTTTCATTTCTAGAGAAGACTCATGTCATTTTTCTTTGACCCATCTTTGAGACATGCTGGGTAAATTTGGTGCTGTGGAAGTTTGGAGCCCGTGCTTAACATGAAGGGAGATGTAATATAAATGATTTATGCCACGGCCTCAATCAAGGTTTATTACCTCTGCATTATTTACATTTCTGCACGCAGATTAAACCAGCTGGAGCTGGAATCTTCCTGTTTTTTATTTAAAAGTATTTTACCTTTCTCTGATGTACAACAGAGCCCATCAGACCAAGAGTCAGGTGTCTTTACTGCTTATTGCAGACCCAAATAACAAACCTGGCCACTGGTTTGTATGACAATAGTTTGCAAGCTACAACAAAAATAATGTTGGCAACGTGACTTGACTGAAAGGAAGTGTTGTTTCCATGGAAACAGTTGAAGATCAAGTTGTAGGGTAAGATGGCAGCATTAGTGTGTGGATGTAACAAGAGTGATGTTTTATCGATTGTCTGCTTTTAATTTTGTGGAGGGCAAACTCCTCGGAGCCAGTACAGAGATGTGTATTTGGAAGGTGTAAGATTAAATAACCATATCAAATGCTGGTTAAAATCAAATGAATGAGTCCGGAGTGGATGTTCATGTCAGTGTAACAGTCAGTCAAGGCTGTTTTTAGTCTTGTATTCAAGCGTGGCTTCCAAAAATCTTGAGGATAGCATTAAAACTAAGACTGGACCGTTGTTTGCTTTAGCTGTGATTTATTTCTCAACGCCTGTCCTCACCAAGCATCGACACAACCTCCTCTCATACCAGCAGATCCTCTCATTTCCTCTCTGTACGTCTTCATTGATCTTAAGCGACTGCAGATGGAGCTGGTGAAAAATGGCAAGTGGTGGTGCGAACTGACTCGGAGAGCTACTGGATGCTTGATCCATAATTTAGAAGCGGCACAGCGCAGCAGAGCACAAGCCTCTCACATTCATTATTCATGCTTTCTGCTCAGCCCAACATTACCTGCGATGAAAATAAAAGATCCCCTGCTTGATGGCGAGTCCAAAGTATTTGAATTGATCTTGCTCACAGGTGAAGCACCTCTTGTCTTTAGAAGTACAGACTTAGAATGAGTCAGGTTGGGAATTTGGCCTAACTGACTGGCGAAGCTTGCTTAAATAAACCACTAGAAGCAATAATGAAGAATCTTATGTGTGCTATTTGTTATTTAATAAGCTGGAGGCAATATGGAGCTATTCTAGTATTATGGACATTTTAAGTTGTTGTTTTCATGGGAAAATATGCAAATAACTCAATAAAATAGCTTCATTTTTATCGCCTGAAGGCTCTTCCCAAATGCATTGAAAGTTCATGATGTTCAAAATCCTTAAAAAATACATGATTATTTTCAAGTGACACTCAGATTTAGATGCTTTCAGTTCCCTATTTGTCTCTAAGAGGGCTGAAACAACCAAGGATGTTCTTCCCACTGAGTGTTAATCAAATAAATGTCACTTGCCAAAATTGAAAATCTGGCAACATGAGGATTAGTCTAATGAATTTTGAACAAAGAGACAGGATTTTAGGAGACGGTGGGGTTTTAGATATTTTATCCTCCACACAAAAAAGCTTCTGTTTAATAAAAAAAAAAAAAAAAAAAAAAAAAAGTGAAGCCTATACGACCCCAAACACTGCGGTCCAATCAACAGAAGGCGTCTCCCTAATACAAAGAGAAAGGATGACCCCCTCCCAAGGCCCCTCCCACCTCCTACATCTCCTCCATCTGTCAGTGTCATATCCGACAGGCAAAAGGACACACACACACACATGCACACGCACACACACTGACCTAGTCAACATTCGCATGAGGGATGAGGTTATCCTTAAATAATGCTTAAAGCTACATGACATCCTCCAAAGAAAACATGACTAACATCCGGGAGACAGTTCGGGTTAATTAATGAAGGATTTGCTGCCCTTTTTAAGGTGATAGTAAGTCAGATATTGTTTGTTCATATTGCTAATTACAATACAAGATTTTACTTCAAGAATTTCTTTTCTCATTAAACATTATCAGTTTCCCTATGCTTAGATTAGTTTGTGGCTGAAAGTCAGTGTAGTTATATACTGTGTCTGTTTACAGGAGCTTGTCAGAGGACAGAAACAGCATGTGCTGTATTTGACTCCAGCATATTTGATAGTTTCAAGAACCTGTCTTATTTATGTTCATAATCAAATAAATTCATCTGTAAATAAACCTAAATCTCACATTTATGCATATCAGTCAGTTCCTTAAGCTTTAATTGACCCCTCAATCATGCATTTGTGACACAACAGCCAAGATGCACGCAGTAGGAAAATCACCTAAATCCTTTTTGTGCATCGTTTGGGAGACCAAACGGTTGAAGGTTAGAAATAAACAGCTGAAAACACTGAATGTGGCGCATCATGGAGTGAAGTTTGGCCCTGTCACATTTTTCATCTCACTGGAGTTTGGAATACAGATATCTGATTTATCCTCCTTGACCTACACATGATTGTTTTTGGGGTTTTTTTGTTTTGTTTTCTAATCCTTTTAGACATTTTTTTTCTTTTGCTAATTTGACATTAGCGTGCTTGTCCGACAGTCGGCAGAACATCAATCATCAGAGCTATATCGGGCTGATTCCAAATAATTGCTTCTTAAAAATGATATTGGCCTGTAATGATTGCACGTCTTTGTTGGCGCATCCCTAATTAAAATTGCTCTTTTTCTTTTTGAAGTCATAAGGGAACGGTCTTTTGAGCAGCTATAGCCACAGAAAATTCATAAGATGTTGTCTTAGACGAGGAAATGAACAAAATTGAACGAAGGGGGAGACGGAAAAGAGAATGCTAATCTGATTTTATGTCTGATGCACGCTGCCTTCACTTACACCACAAGACATCCAATCAGACTCCATTTTTGCGCATTCAGCTAACACTTATTAGTTCCTTGTTACCGGAGGAGTTTTGCATGGGGGTGGGGTGGCAGTGAGCCTGGTCCTAGAGAGAGACAGATAGAAAGAGAGAGACCTCAGTGGGGGGATGGTGTGTCTGTGTCAGTCTGAGAGTAATGGGCGTATACGAGTCTCGTTGCTTTTCTATATTTAATGCGCAGCCCCCCTTCCCCTGGAGCGAGCAGGTTTTTTCAGCTCCCGCACGCCCCCATCTCCTCTGCGCATGTTTAATCAACCAGTATGGTTGCCATGTCAACCGCAGCGCAAAATCTGAGAATAGACCGGCACTTCAGTGCCGTGACCCACTTACTGTATGTCAACAAATTCAGTGGGACAATAGTGAATGAGACACATTACACAGATAACCCCTCTGGGCAAAAAGGACGTTGCAGGCCAGGTCCAAAAGCTCAGCCACTGATTTCCTCTCTTTCTTTTTCACTTAGAGATGCAAGAGTCTGAGCGTGACTGCGTGACTGCTGAGCAGGGACGTGTCTTTCGTCTGCGGCAAGTTCACTCCAGGAACTGAGGGGCAAATGTCAAAAACTTGGGAGATGAGATGAGGCCTGTTCTTTTACTTTCAGTTTGTACAGTTTGAGCGAGCAGCTTGGTGGAAAGAGCTCAAACGTCTTGATCGCCAAGCAAGCACCAAGTGGTGACAGGATTTAAACCGTCACAGCTCGGAAACAGTAGAGCATAATAGCCTGTCTTTAGCATTTGATTGAATGTGACGACAGTCTGTACAGTTGCATTCGATTTTTACTTACGGTTTTCAACCACGCTCTCCTCTGAATAACTTGAAATTGAAAACTTACTTTAACGATTGTTTGAAAGGCTCTGTATCTTTAAAACGAGCCTAAATGACAAGGAAACCTTGCATTGGCTTAACCATCATGAAACACTCTCAACTCAACCATGCATGTTGTAGTCCTGGTATTAAAACAGGACTATGCGTGTTGAATGGCTGCACTATTATATAATCATTTTAAGACGTCATCATTGCAAGGACCCAGTAAGGCTCTTCAGGAGTTGGTCACAAATTGCATCATTATGTTTGGGACACCTGTTATCCTCGATCTAAAAATCTATGCTAGAGAGACATCCCTGTTCGAACTATAAGAAAAGCCACAAGCAAAAGCAAGTTCTCCACTAAAAGCTCCCACAAATTTCATAGGAACAATTGGTGGAACTCCCTCGACTTCTGGGCCGGGGCATCTTAGGATTCAGAACAATGAGTGAGAGAGGGAGAGACAGGGAAAGAGAAAGGGTTATGTCGCATGACCAAAACTCACTGAGCACTGATACTGTTCTCTGAGATGAAGCTATTATGTCAGAGAGCTACATATAGCCTAGAAACTGCACTCAGGCCACCATGGGACAAAGACTCTCAATTGAAATGTATGCCAAGTCTTTCAGGGTTAGCCGCTCTTTAAGGCAACATGACCAACCCCACTGAATGACAAGAAATGAAGGAATATATTCCAGAAGGTAATACAAATGAATTATATCTTTAAAAATAATTACATGCTCTGAAAATGTGCACTGTATAATTTGTGGTCCGGTATACATCCAAACCATCAGTCTAACCACAGCACCTATATTTAAAGCAGCTTCTTGTGAACGATGTTAATTTGACATTTATTAAAGAAGCTTTAAATTCAAAGTGCATGAAAGTCAGCAAACCATTAGAAAATACAGCAAAACTCAAACAGCTTCAGTCTAACCGTGCATTGTGTCAGCTGTGTACATGCCATGTCATCCCACAAAATAATTCTCCTGTGTTTTATGTAGATTGACGAAAATATCATTGAGCTTTTCATCATGTAGCAGCGTGCCAAGTTAGTAGCCTGATCAAACTGATCAAACAGAAGGACAAGCGGTCCCTTGCCGGGTGCATTCTTGGCTCAGGAAATGCTAACAGGTGTGCCTTTCTCAGTTTTTCCATTCTGTGGACTATCTACCAGTGTGAACTATCTCCAGGATGTTGTTGGGTTTATTTTTAAAAAACGTATTACCCCTCAAACCCTCATTTGCAGAACTTCTCTGCAAAACTTGAATCCCTTCAGTCCTGCGTTCACATTAGCGGAACCTGCTTTTTCAGCCGTGGGGCGTTGGTTTGCTGATGGCCCCTGTGGGATAGTGTGCACTGCCACATTTGGCTAGCAGCTGAAGTGAACAGTGCCCACCTGGTGCATCTGACTCATAATCTGAGATTTGCAGCCTCAGAAGAGGAAGACAGAAGGGCCTATACGTGCTGTGAGTGCATTCATTGACATCTACTCCTCTTTATTTTACCCATTTGCAGTTTATTTAGTAAAGTATATTACATTTTCAACAACCAAACTATATTAAATTGTCCTTTAACCATGGCATACATTTCTAATAGTGGGTAAATAAAGTACCCATTTGGCAATAAAAGCCCCTGTAAATCACAGCACAGAGCGGCCCTCTCATAGGTAAACAATGTTGCGTGACATTCACAAGCTTTTAAAATGGTTATGGCAGGACAGAAGCATTGTTATAGTGCCTGTGTTTTATAGAACTTTTGCTGTGAGCGATGTTCACTCGAACGTTCAGTGATTTTGCCCAACCTCTGACGTGAACTTTGATGGACTGCAGCTCGCTTTGGGCCAGCATCACTGCAACACAAGCCAGTGTGGCTGTTTCATGCTATACCTGGCAATTTATTCACTTATGTACTTGTTGTTGGTCTGTAGAGCCGAGGTTTCTGCCTGCGGCTTTAGAGTTTCCTGAAGCGACTCCTGAACCATCGCAGATATTCACACAGTGACGGGCGCTAAATCAAAGTGACACAGAACGAAACCTGACGGGGCGGCTTTAACGTTCACCGTGCTTCATCAGAGCAATCATCTGGCGTCAATAACCGGCAAAGGAGCTGGCAGGTTTCGAGTCAGTCGCATGATAAAAGACCCACATGGTTAGGTGACCAGTGAGCCCTGCACCTTGTGTCATGCTTCACTAACCAATCTAAAATGTTTTGCCATGATCTTATTGTAGCCTGGTAATATAAGGGAACCTGTTTTAAAGTCTCTTAAAATTTGATTTGACAAAACTGCTCCTCACAAGCTATTTTTTGTGTTTCTATGTGTTATACTAAGGGAACTGCCGGATTAACCTTTAAAGCGTAGCTCGGTAGAAATGGATGGATGTTTATATGTAGTACAGTAAGGCCTTAACTTTTAACTTCCTTCATCAAACTTTGAATTGGTTCAACTTCCACTATCCAGATATTTCTTTTAGCATGTTATACACAGAAAAAAACATCTGTTACCAAATAATCTTTGAAGAATAATGTTGTCTCCACACTAATATACACATTACGATACAAATACATACACATTGAAGTCGCTCAAAGATACAAATCAGATTCGTCTCTCTGTCTGTGGTGATTCATGAAGGCCTGTCACCCTGCTCGCCACAGATGTGAGTGGCTGCATGCATCGTCAGGCAGCTGGACCACACGGAACATCAGCTTCTGAGGTAACAGGTTGCTTATTTACTGTTGAACAAACTGTTGGAATGTTCACAGTATTATCACACAGCAAACGTCATCCGTAAACCTGCGCCTGGCTCTTAAGCTTCGTCCTTTCTAACATCAAAGTTTATCAAGAGCCAGAAAAACAATTACGTCATCTGCACAGAAAAAGCTGTTTCTGTTTTGCATCTCTGAAATGGCTTCTGCCAATCAACTCCTGCTCCGATTAAAAGCAACATATCTCTAATAACCTGTTTGCACATTTTACAATCTTTTAAATAATCTAAAGAAAAGGTTTGCCAGTGAGCCAAATGTAGGCTAACGGAGCTTGCAGTATATGAGTGCGCACACAGTAATTATAGCCTGTTACAGACCTGACTTTGGCCCAAATAAATGGAAATGGCATACATAAATGCATGCACAGCTTGCATGGCTGCACCTTTCAGTTGGGTGAGCATTTTGTGTTAGTGGCCAAGGCAGACAGATTTTGCTTTCTGAACAGGAATGCCTGAGTACACACCTAGTAATGGCGACCAAGAAGTATTGGATCAAAATCCGTAAGGTTGGTGGTGCACAGTGTGCCAAACATTACAAGCTGTCGTGGGGACAGCACTGTCATGAATGATCCGGCAGCATTTTTTTCAGTCTCTTTAATCAACCGGAAACAACATAGAATCCCTCCTTAGCTGCTGGCTGTGCGTAACTTACATATAGTCCAACATTATTCTCTCACTGTGGTAGAAGATCATGCTTCCTATGATCTCCCAAACCTCTCACTCTCTCTTTCTGGCATTCTCAATCTCTGTTCCCCTCGCTGTGTCTTCTTCTACTCAATTTCTGTCAGTCTGCCTCTGTACCACTGTCTATCTTGCGCTCCCTCCCACACTCTCAGACACAGGGAACTATTCCTGTGTTACTGAAATGTCATCAGCAGGAGTGGGTGAAGAGAGAATAGATAATGACTACACTTGGCCACTGCCATGGCAACTGTTTCAGCTCATGTGTGCGCCTGTGAGGAGCGCTGGGTTGCAGGGGAGAGAGGGAGGGAAGAGAAACACAAACATATGAAGCCACGTCTGTCACATGAAGTGAATCTGAGCGGGGAGTGAGAGAGGGGGAGGCAGAGACAAAGGTGTGTTCTGCAATACATGACAACAGCATCCCATCTGTCTCCGCTCGTGCATCGTCATTTCAGGAGCGTCTTTATTCAAAATGTTGCCGTCCATTAGTAAACAAATATATACTCTCTCTTGCTTTTGTGGCTCCCAACCATGCACTGAATCATTCATGCAGAGAAAAGGTGGTGGTGGGGGTGTGTGTGAAGTATAAATAGCAATTCCACTTTGCACAAAGCAAACACTGCCCCTCTGAAATGAACGAAAGAAGCCCCTGCTCCTGCATCAAATTCACGCCGAATGTCGCAAAGCATCGCTGCAAGATACAACGTCTGGCTATTTGGACACAAAGGACAGAACCTGGAAGCTGATGGATTAATGAGTGTAGGAGCTCGGTTTGGTTCCTCACTCTCCGTGTTCCCCTCTCAGGCATCACGACAAGCATGAAAGGCTTATCAAGCAAACAAAGACGGTCCATCCCTCGCTGAGGCAGTTCACACCCCTCCGACTACCCAAACAGCACATATAGACGTGCACTCTTCAGTCGAGTGCTGACACTCAATGGACAAAGGAATTACCACCAACAGCTGGTCTCCTGCTCAGAAAGGGAAAGGCTAACATTTGTGCGATTGTCTCTGCAGAGGCACCACTGGCACACTGACAAAACACCCATGTCAGATTTACTTAAGGAAATCTTCCCAAACGTGCAAAGAAAACCTTTCTTACCTTTCTGGGTCTGCCCCTCATCCATGTCTTCTTCCATTATGCTGGTCTGTTTTAGGGATCAAGATATATGCGAAAACAAATGTTTGTGCTGCAGGTTCAAAACCTTGTTTATCTTTAAGGGGTAGTCCACAGAGCACTTCCACTTTCTTTCTCCCTCTCTCACTTTTCCACCCTCTCTAGATGTCCCTACTGAAGGGCGAGATTGCCTGTCAGCTGCGGTTTCTGTCAAGCGTCCGTGCGACGTGAGGGATCACTGAGTCTTTGTGGTGCTGTCCATTGCGAGCTGCCGTGGCAAGTGCTGAAAACCTCTTTGGTCCCTGGTGGAGAAGGAGGAGGAGGGGAGTGGAGGGAGGGGGGGGGCTGGATGGAGCAGAGGGTGGTCTCTGTGGAAAGCAGGAAAGCGCATGTGTGATGGGAGGAGGGGATGGGGGGATATGTAGTCGAAGTGGCAGGTGTGTGAAAAATGTAGAATTAAAGTATTGAACGCGCCATTGGAATAGACTGAGCAGTGACTCCAGACCTTCTGACTGGGTCATGTTTAGACAGGGGTGTTCACGAGGGTGGGTCACCATTACTTGCCCAGCCCACCCTAAACACCCCTGGCCCTCAGACAGAATGGTTAAGCCCGTCACCCCCCCCCCCCCCGTGCCACTGACTACTGCATTAACTCAACCTCTTCTTAAATAAGGGAGGGGGTGACATCTGATTTTGAAATGGGATTCTCCTAATCTTATTAGTCACACAGATTCAATGATGTGATCACCGAGGAGGTGCCGTTAGAGTCTTATCATGTAAATGCACAGTGTATGTGCAGAGAGACACTGCATGAGCGAGGTGTTGCCCAGATTTGGTGATTTTAATACTAAACTCAGGGATTGTGTGGTCTGCTGTGTGCTGAGGTCTTGGATTGCTCCTTGTCCAAATTCCCCCAAAAATATACATTTTGGATGCTTTGCCATGCATTCAGTCATTGCTTAACTGCCTGAAAAGGGTTTTGCACAGTACAAGAAGTCTTCCATTTTAAATGACATGTTGAGTTAAGTATGTATCTCTGAAGGTTGTGCAAAAGTCTTTAGTAGCAAGCAGTTGAGCAATCAAGTGGCAACCTCCAGGACTTAAATATGAAATCAAAGGGGCCGCCAAAAGCGAGTCAATCCCCATAGACCTCCATATTAAAATGGCCAACTTTACAGCAGAAATAAACATGTTTACAGCCTCCATCGATCCATAGCTAGTTTCTTTGAATTGAAACTTGGGTGGTCAAAGTTGGCTTAAAGTTATGTATAGTTAGAGGGCATGGCCTCTTTGACAACTACATATATGTCTGTCTATTTTATTAAATTATGTAATACAACAGATACAGAACTAATAACTCAGAATGTGGCAGGTACTTTACACTGGCACAGATGAAGGCAAGAGGTTAAGCAACACAATGAATATGCTGACAAACTGAGGGATGGGAGGCATAGAGGAATAATTGAAGTTGTTGGGCTACATTAAACTGCAGTGGGATGAAATGTGCTGTATAAATAAAATCTTGACTTCGAGTACGGACAGATGGGTTCACGGATGGATGATCAGACAGGTGGATTAGATGAAACTTTAATGATCCCTGTGGGGAAATTGAGCTTCTGCTGCAGCAGAGAACCCGAAAGCAGTCAAGAAGGAAGCAAGTAAAGAGTTCTGAGAACAATATCAGTAAACACATTGACTTAAATTGATTGGGAATGGGCTGGATTGGTGCAACAATTGACCAGTTTGCGATTGAGCAGATGGGAATTGCTTTTAGATGTTCTGTATCGTCAGAACGGGCAATAAGGTAATGGATGGTGGTATCCTGCACCTTACTGATACATAAACATGTTCAAATTTATCTTTTCAACCTCTGCCCTGTTCTTGGCCTACACTATATCCACCCCAATGAAAAGAACTCACTTAATTTGTAGGTCTTCTAGAAGAACCACACCATCTTCTTGATCTTTGTTTATGGTAATTATGCTAATGTTTCATTAGCAATGATTTATTGATGTTAAAATGTGACTTGATTAATGTTTAATTGCTTAATGCAACATCTTGAATTAATAATTCAATTAGCCTTCTGTAGGATGTTGTCTAACCAAATGGTCTAACCTCCTGTCTCCATAAATTACCTCTTTTTAGTGTAATTTAGCAACTTAACTTTTTCTTCGTGGTCATGCTAGCAGCATGGCCTGACAGATGGCAGTGTCTGTTGGTAGTTTGGCCGGTGTGTGTGATGGTTGCTCAGTTGGTCAGTCCACTTTGATCCAGATCAAGCTAGCCTGGATTCTGCTGCCAGCTGATGAGGAGACTGTCTGCTGCTTTTCCACCTTTGTGCCACAGGATCAAGTTTGTGACTCCGGTGAACAAAATTCCAAATTGGCCACGTCAGTGTGAGCTGGTGCCTCAGAAGTTTGTGCCCTGTTTGAGGACGTGAAGCCCAAATGTTTTCTTTGGTCAACCCGGGGTAATTTAAGTTAGGAAGATGCTTAAACAGATGTTGTTCTTAGACAGAAAACAGGTAACCCGCCTTCACAGTAGCAGTGTGGAGGAATCAAAGCAAAGTTGTATTGATTTCTCTGCCTCAGTCTGTCTTAGTCTTTGGTTTTTATGTCAGTGAAAAGCATAAAAAATTCAGCACCTACCCATTTAACCTTGTGTCTTGTATGATTATTTCCTGTAGTGTATAGCTTCCTGCAGTTTTCCCTCAATGCTGGTGATATAATGTGGCTCCACACACATTCCAACTCCTGCGCAAACAAAATAAACCTTAAGTAAACACTGAAGAGTCTGACATATCAATGTATGAATGCACACTGAAGTATACAAAAGGTTAGTGAGGTATGATAAAATATTACTGTGGTTTTCGGGGTCATTGTACTTCGGCGTGTTGTTGAGATGTCCAAGGAGATCACTTCACAAGACATTCTGTGTGTTGTTGTAAAAAAAGAGTAAATGCAGGGCACTATTTTTTTTTTCTTTTGACCCTGAAGACATTTAGCCTTTGTCCTTTGTTGTATTTTTACTTGAACGTACCTTCCTGTTGCCATTGCCCTTTCTATTGTGAGTCTAATTCTAGCCGCTTTGCTCAGTCTCCTTTAGGGAGAGCGGTGCAGCTGTCTAGCATGTAAAGGGTATTGTGGTCATTCAGAGGTATTTAAGCCACTTTCCTTCTGCTTAGCAACCTGATAAAATCAGCAATGTTTTGGGCTTACGGACACGGTTGTTTATGTTTACCTTTGCAGTTGATATTAATTATGAAATAGAAATGTAGTTGGAAGCCCACTGTTCTCCTTCAATTTTTTATTGAACTTTTCTGACCTAAATTCTTATTTCACCCAAAACATTAAATCTTTCATTTTGAGCATTTCTTTGTAATGCATATGACTTTAAAAACTGTAACTGGCAGTAATGAAATAAAGTCTCTCATTGAAGGCTGAATTCTGTTCAGCGCTATTGTTTGCATGTGACATAAAAAAATACTCATTTGCACCTAATTAGCTCAGTCTCCTGGGATAGTGACTAATGAGTCCGAACTCAATTGAAAATATGTTAAATGTATAAAAGCAGTTCATAAGTGGATGCTGAATAAATACATGTAGCACGATAAATATTAAAATCTGACCTGCATGTGACTTTTCACACCTTTGTGTGCATGCCTGCGCAGACACACAAAGTGCCCCACCCTTGGCCTGGATAACATGGCCACACACTAGCTTACCATGGCTTTGTTAATAGGGGTGGGAGATTTGCTGTGGGGGAATGGGGGAGGGCTTTTTTTCTCGGGGAATCCTTCGCTGACAAAGACTCACAATCCCCCCACCCCCCCGCCCGTCGTGTTCCTGTCTGTGCTTCCAACGAGGCGTTGACCCCCCCCCCCCGTCTTCGCCACTAGAGCTTCCTTCGCACTGTGGGTATCGTGATGCAGATAGGAAAAATCGGCAGATGGTGAAACACTTTCTTAGGGCATTTTAGGCGTCCTCGGTTTCATCTCTGATTTTCATCACAAATGCTGTGATTTGTACATGAACGTGTTTGTGTTCATCAATCAATTGGCTTGCTTGTTTTTTGTATGCGTGCATGTGCAGGTTGAAATCCTGTAGTCGCTGCCTGTGCTCATGACCAACAGAAGGAGCAAAAGAAGCTCACAGTAAGCTTATTAATGTCTCCTGGTCGCTCTCCAGTATGGGCTTGCTAGTTGCCATAGCAACCCGGCCCTAGATATTGTTCTGGAGGAGAGGCGTGTAGAGGTAGAATAAATATAAACAGCACCCTGTAACCATGGCGAGTGTTTTTTATGTAAATCAGCCCACCTCACTGATCATTAGTAGTGTTTACAGTATGATTTATTGTGCATTATAAATCAATCTGTCAGGACTCTGGCTTTTCTGTCGTGCACAGCACATTTATTATTTTTGCATTTGTATGATATCACTTCCTGCTGACCCTGTTTGTACCTTGCAATCTGGATCTTTCAGCAAAAACCAATGCATGCAAATGTGAGGCTCATCGCTTAAAAAAAAATCCAAATTCCGATGGTCGTCACCCAGCACCTGCAGAAATCAACAGGCGGCCGTGCTCGTCGTCTTAAGTGCTGATGTGTGTTCACGCCCAGTCAAGCTGAGGGAAATCAAAAGACACTGAAAGATTAAGGAGGTCAGGTTTTACAGCTCCACTGAGGCAGGCAGGGAAAGAGGCTTTACCAGCCATCGACTCCTGTGGAAAGAGGATGGGCTGCTTTCAAAGAGATCCTAAGATATATTATAGGCTGGTCAAGTGTCAGATATCCACAGTTTCTCTCATGAAATGGCTGATAGATTGATTTTTGAAAAAGGGCAATGTTTCAGCGTTTTGTTTACAGTTTAGCATGAGCTGTTGTAATTGTTTGATTCTGACCCAAATGCTGCTCTCCCCCACGACAGTTCAAGAGTCAAACTGTAGAGTATCGCTATGGTCATCTGTAGCTAATGGTCTGTTGAGGCTGTGGAGATCATATCATTACAGCACTGTCCTATCTCTCTATTGAAAGCCCAAGCTCTTAGACCACATGAGAAGCCAGGCAGTCAGCCAGAAACACTTATCATCCTGTCATCCGTTTTTCACTAGCTTCACAGCTCAATTGTACTGTACACTGAGCATCCACGAGTGCTTGGAGATTTTGGGCCAACAGAGTGATCTCAATCCGAGAGGCTTTGGCACCAGACAGTAACGAAACAATGCTCCCTACTAAGTATGCAAAAATAAACACGCAAAGGAGAAGACAGTATCATTTGTTCTGCCATGATCTTTATGTTGATCAGCCACTGATTACCATGGATGTACACTTGTGTTTTTTTCAGAAATTCAGTGCAGATTGACCTAAGATAGGCCTAAAAGGTCAATTTGGTGTATACAAAATTAATTATAGTTACGTATGTGTTAAATGTAGCACCAGCAGTAACCTTAAAGCAAACTGGTGACAGAATTAAATATCGCATCATAAGAGAAGTCTGCAATTGCTGATTGATGACAGTACTGGCCGAGTAAGAACCAAAAATCTAAATAAAAAAATAACTTAAAAATCTGCAGTTATTTAATAAATTGAATGGAGCTGGTCCGCGTGTGTGTTTATCCACATTTGGACATTTGTTTGCCTTTTGGGGGAACAAAACCATAAAACATCAATCTCAACCTGAGTTAACTTCATTGCCCTCAAAGATAAATGCACCTTGCATATGTTCAGTTCTAAGAAGCTGTTGTCGCAGCCCCGAACGAAATCATCAGCCACGAGCAGAATAAGTCTCCTGTAACTTGCTCACAGTGACTAAATAATTAAAGACACAAAAATGTTTTTGCCAGCATGGAAACTTCTGCAGGCATTGGCGTATAATATGTAGAGATAAGGTGATTCTGAGGTGAAGGGGAAGAACATATGTTGCCATTGATGCTGACACACTGGGATCCAACACCCATCCAACAAACCAGGGTCCATGTTGAAATTTGTCTGTCTCACTACAGCAAACAGAAATGACAGACAGAACTTTCATGATCCTTGGAATTTAAGTAGGGTAAGTATGAACAGCATGAGCAACTGGTCCTTTCTTCCAGTAGGCAAACCGCAGACGATCTAATACTAGTGGTAAAAAAGTAACTAAATACATTTACTCAAGTCCTGCACTTAAGCACAATTTTGGTACTTATGCTTTACTTGAGTATTTCCAGTTCATGCTACTTTATACTTCAACTCTGCTGCATTTCGGAGGATTCCATTCCAGCAAATAGTGATTTTTTTCCCCACCGAACTTTCATTTCAGTAAATCTTTAAACGGTCCAATATCAAATAACAGATTGGAGTATCAGAACTTTCTTTCCTTACCTTTCTTTCCTCTCCCATTAATCATCTCACGACCCATCAGATTAATCTGGTGTCCATGTTTATAAAACTGTGTATAAAGCTGTTCAAAGCAGCTCCACTTCCAGCAGTGACAACACTCACATGCTGCTTACACATTGAGGCTTCAACATTAATATTCTAATGATGATATAATATCAGCCAGAGGGCCCAAACCAGCACTTTTACTTTAATATTTGGACTATGTTTTGCTGTTACTATGTAATGTTCTTTTACTTAAGTAGGATTTTTCCTGCAGGACTTTTGCTCTAATGGAGTATGTTTATATTGCCGTATCAATACTTTTACTTCCACTGCCACTGTCTAATACACTCCTCTCATCATCTCCTTTTTCTACAAGTTTTTAAAATCCCTTCATAACCAGTGAGGTTACAGACACAGCTGCGCAATCATTATCAAGGTATGGGATGTATTTCGGCCCCCAGTCACAATTGTTTAGCTTCTTCTGCTGCTCTAGATGACACATGAAGACGTGTTGGCACATTTAATTCATGTTATCATGGCCACAGTTCTGCTGACATGTTCACAGAAAAACCGCAAAGCATCTTTAGCCGTTGGTCATCAGCACCTTTGAAAGTCAGGGCCAGTGAATCATCAGTCGATATTCTTAACTCCAGCCCTTATTAAGTGCTGAAATTTATTCAACCAAGGGCTAGAAAATTTGGAACATTAACGATTAAATGAGAAACCGGAATGATTATTTAGTCCTAGACTGATTCCAATTTAGGACTCAGTAATCAGGATTATTACCTAAGGAGCCTAACAGTGAATATAATGAGCTACAGCATAAATTTACTGCCGTTTTTCAGGTGGCTGATTATGACTTCTTAGAATGGAGATTGTGAAACAGGCTTAGCGGTAGTCAGGGATGGAAGATGCATATTCAGTAATGGGCTGAGGAAGAGCATCTGAGTACTGAGCACCATGAACAACACAAACAGATGAGCAGTAAGTCCAGCCATCTTTTTCAGCACATGCTGATTTATTCCCTGTTTTGTCAATGGTACACCTGGATTTTAGTCTCAAAGCATTGAGGAGAGCTCCACTCACGACTCAATGCTGCCACCTACTGGTACAAACATGCATAGCCCAGATATGACAGTGGATGCACTGTAACATTACATAAGCCCTAACCAACAGTTACGTCAGCTGTCTTTTTATACTCCAGTAAATTTTTGTGTGGAATGATAGTTAAAACATAGACTCGATAGATTAGATTTGAGTAATTGTGGAAAAACATCACTACATCAAGTGACACACACACACACTCACACATACACACACATACAATTCAATAAGAGAACACAAATCTCCATTCAGTTACTTCAATATTTAAGCAGGGAGCGTCTGACAGGCTGGTACTCCTTCATGTCCTTAAAGGAAACAGCAGCTCCACTTGACGAGGAGTGCAACTCTAAAATAGCAGAAATTGGAAAGTAGGTTGGTTAAATGCAGCTGCAATTACATTTAAATCAAGTATGTTTTGTACACAAGACTATTCAGTGAGGTAACTAATCATTTCCAGTACAAATTCATAGTGACAAATGACAATTTGTCATGGAACCACTAATACAGCCTTCAAATGGCATACTGCCCCTAGTAGTATTTTTTTATATGCCCCCCCTTGCCCCTCTTGCATAATGTAGAAATAAGCACTGAGTAATTAGTTATTCTTTAATAAAGAGAGCTTTGTTTTGTTTTGTTCTGAGACATTACTGTGTCGCAGTCTGCCAAAAACATTAGAATCTGCTACACCCAAATGATGCATTTTAGCACATTAACACAGTCAGTGCTCTCTGCTCATGCCTGTATAAGACTTGACACATACGTGATGCAGTGTCTCCAGATGAAGGCCTGTCAACACTCTCATCACTGCAGCTGGATGGCACAAGAGTTTTGGCTGCCAGGTGATCCAGATTAGGCTTCACTTTAAACCGTCCTGTCACCAAACCAGACATTGTCAGAATTTTGCCATATTCTGTCACATTCAGAGAAATACGACTGTAGAGCTACAGCTGCAAATCTTAAAATTCTTATATCTAAACTAATATTCTCAACTTAGTACTCCAATATGTGACTTTTGTTAACAGCTCCTCTGTCATTGTCATCAGTGTGACATTATCTGACCAAAGGGGGGAAAAAATAGAAAACTTTTAATAGCACCCTATATTTTCCCCCACAGAAAGCTCTATATTAGCCCTGGGTGACTCACCGGGGTTGAGAACCCTCTCTGCAGCCTTGCGCTCCAGGTGCCTGCAGAGGATGACCTCTGCCTTCCTCCGGTTTGTGCTGATGTCGGGCTCAGCCATGATCTCTGTTATCCTCAGGTTGTTCTTGATGGCCTTAGAGGCTGTGGAGCGGGCCAGTGTGGGCAGAAGCTCCTGGTACTCACGGTCAGTGAAGTCTGATGCTGGGCCCTGAACATCTCTGATGCTGAGAGGGGATGACTTCAAAGATTAGAATACCTCCACGACTCTATTTTTGTACTTTTGTAATTTTTACACTGTGCAAATGTGCGCTATACCAACTGACAAGCATCCTTTTCAGTTGGGTTTTCACAGTAGTTGCGTTCAGGTGCATTAAAAGCCAGTTAGTGGGGCGTTGATGAGTTTTGTGATTTCTCACATATTAAAATATCTTTGTGATCGAGCTATAGACATAGACATAGTTTTATGAGTAGTTACATCTAGTGTTCTAGTGTAATGTTCACTGGGACCAAAAACACAGAGATGCTGCTCGGTGCTATCATGTGCACTGACATTGTTCATTTTTGTTATTTATTTATGTAGATTAAGAAATTTTGTTTCCCTCAGAAAGGAGATGCTGCTATCTGCTGATAAATGCTGTTCAGTTAAAGAAAAGTTTATTTTTATATTTTAAGTTTTTGATTACGTGTCGACATTTACTTTGTTGACACGTTTTTTAAAATTTAAACTAAGTGCACTGCAGATAATATATATATCAGATACTGATAATAACATTAGTGTTAAACAAATGTTCATTTCAGTTCAGCACTGGTGTCTCATTTGTTACTCTTAAATTGTGTTTTATCAGATGAAAAAAACATATTGGCATTAGATGTCAGCCATCAGTCAACCTTCTCTATAAATATCAGCATCGACCATTGAAAAACTCATATCAGGTAACGACTACTTACATCTAATACATTCCTGAGCATCAGCTAAACAATTCAGCAACTGTCTATTCACAGTACCAATGTACCAATATCAAACTAAATTGTCAAAAAAATACAAAACAAAATCGAACAATTAGTCTTTCTAACCTCCAGATAATATGCTCTATACTGCAAACCTCTTATCTGTCTGTTTACAGAAAGAAAGCAGCTGATGAAGTTTTGAATCTTTGCCCCAAACTGTGTTCACTTCCTGCCCTGCTCCCAATCAACCCTTACCTCCTGTTAGTTAAAGCAGTGTAAACCTCCCGCACCAACAGCTCAGCGGCTCCTGGTTTACAGTGGATGGTTCCATCAACGACGTCCTTCATCAAGTGCAGATTCTGCTTCTGTAAAGACTGGAACAAACTTTTAGTAATTATCTGACTCGAATTATGAACTTCCTATTACAGATCCATAGATGGTGCGGTGTGCTGGTTTGTTGAGCGTTATCAAAACATGTGGGCTGGTTACCTAAAAGTGGAGCGTTTTAATTTGTTAATTCAGTAATCTACACCTGTGAAGGAAAAACTAATCAGTATTAAATGCAATACTGTGCCTTGAAAATGCATTTAAACTACAAGCAACTGAACAAAGCCATTTGTTCCCTGCTCATTATATTTTTTAGATTTTTTCCCCCCTCCTCTTACCCTCTCTATCTGGCTCCAGTTCCTCTGTTTGGCAGAAAGTGACATCCCTTTGTCATATGAATGCACTGGGAAGAGCTGGGGGTAATAACGAGAAAGTATCTCTGCCACAAGGTAACCATTGGAAAAATCTCTGCAAATAAACAGCAGGGAGAGCAGACTGAGTATATTTACTCCACTGTATCAGTGCAATCCACCCTGAGCAATTTATACTGTGTCTCTCTTCTGGGACCCTTGATTATTGTAGTCAGAATTTATCTACAGTATTTCATTTTAAGTCTGTGTTGTGTTTTGCTTCCTTCGTGTTTTATGGTGCTACAGGACTCTTGTGTGAGAGGTTTTTGATGTCACTGAGGCCCAGATTAAATAAAGTTTGCGTTATATGGCAAAGTCACACTGAACTTAGACTATGCAGCAACTGTTGACCTGTATGTTTTAAGACTACATTTCCTAAGATAGAGTTGTGAGTGATTTAACACGTGCTAACGTTAAGGACTAATTTGGATTTTTTTTTTTTAATTAACGGGCTGCTAGCTAGATGTGTAGCTAGGTTAAAAATGGTTTGAATTGGTTGAGTTTTGTTAGGACGTCTGGCTAGATAACCTTTATTTAAACTGCAAACGTCTGCTTCACATTATAATAGCCTATAGCAAGTGTTATCCACAGATACGTACGTGCAGCGTTATACATCAATGAGCGTTATCTAGGTAATTAACAGCTACAGTAACTAGCTAGTGTAGCTGCTCAATTAGCAGCTAGTCACTAGCTAGTTAATTAACTTAATCCCATTGAAAACAGTTAACGTTTTGTTTCCTGTTTATTCCGCTTTTTAAGTCTGAACAATGACCTGCATATCGTTTTTATCAGCGCTAACTGGGCAATGTGATCTGTAAGTTAGCTGACAAATATTTGTAGTCTATATTTTCTTTTACCTGCGCACATTCTTCGGATAAAACGACAAATCGAGGCTTTGCAGCCATTTCAGGACTTCTCTCGGCAGCCCAGTCTTTCTGGGAGTCTGTGCGTAAGTCATGCTGAGCCCGATGAACTTCACAAACCAATAATGTTTGCACTGTTCACTATAGAACAAGTCAATCAGTTTAATCAATGCTAAAACCTAGCTAATTAACTCCACCAGTCGCCATTTAAGTTGACTGTACTCGAGGCGCTGGACTCTCTGTTTGCATCTCCATGGTAACGGCGCGACACACTTGATTGACATGTGGCAGCACAGACAGCAGTGGACTGTCCCACAGAGGATGCAGCAGTACTACAGAATTTTAATGTGCTATTCCAGGAAATTAATTTTTACCTCTATACAACATTAAATAGAAAAAAAGACATTATAAAATGCGTTGTTTTATCATTACAGAAATATAATTGTTAAAACTCAGGTCAATATTAAACATTATCTCAGACTTCTACTTCATTCAAATGATTGCATATATGCCTTAGGAGGTTTTATTTAATTGCGGTATTAGCCATTGTTTCAGCAATAGAAACAAACACTTGCTGCTCCACCCACTCATATTTTCCATTTGGGATTTTCCATGTAGGTCAGCCTCCTCCAGTTGTCAGTACTCAGTAATCCAAGCTTTAACTTGTAACTATTTTTGTTTTCAACATTTTCAAAATAAAAATTCTCCCACTGCACCTCCAAGTCAGCCATCATTAATTACCAGCACAGCCTGGGTATGTACAAAGACAACATATTTTGGAAAGCTCAAGGTTTCAAAACAATTTAATCATCTAGTAGTTTGCATTACATTATATATCAAATGCAAAACTATGAATACTCATTCACATATTTTGTGCATTTATAACATTGTAACCTTAAGGAAATACTTGTGCAAGTGCATCCCTCTCTTTGGTAGTTAATGCAACTTTAAAGCATCCTCTAAATACAGCAAATGTGAATTGCAAATAATATTTTATTAATTCTATATTTCTAAACTGTAATGTATCCAGGGAAGGCCAGGCCTGCAAGCTGTTTTATAGCTTTACATTCATTTGGGTCCACAAACACATATGGGATGCAAACCAACTCAACAAAACATGGTACCATCAGCTACTCAGTGTCTACTCTTTGACTAATTGCTATTAATTTCTCTTCCCACGTCGACTGGTAAATAGTAAAAGTGGGAAGAGTTTTTCGAGCTGATGTGTGTCAAGGCCCTCTTTCTTTAAGTCTCATTCAGGCAGACAGTGTGGTGGGTGGGCCTGTCATTGGTACTGAAGGTAGTTCCTGAGTCTGTTGGGTAGAGGAAGGTGGGAAAGAAGATGGAGTCTGTCACGGCCAACGCAGTTCCTGATGCAGTGACGACACAGCTGGCTCAGCAGTCGTGGTGTAGCTTTAAAAGTTAGACAATGAGACATTATATGAGATGGTCATAACCCATAGATAACTTAAAAAAAATTAAACTTTTATGCTACAAGCTCAGATAAAAAGACAGTTTTCTTGTACCTTCGTAGAACAGTAGAAAGCCCTCTGTTAGACTGCTGGGTGGAGCCACGTCTACTGGCCTCTGAAACTCTGTGTTCCGGGCATTAATGTCTGCACCAAAGTCCAGCAGCAGCTTCACTACAGCTGTGCAGTCTTTTTCTGCAGCTGCATGTAAGGGTGACTCCAAGGATTTGCCTTTCTGCACATTTGCACCTGTAAGCAAGACAACTTAATTACCCTTTCAAGACACAGTCCAGTTGGAAAAACTTCATGTCAGATACTTCCAATTTTAAATATCATCAATGCGTGTTATTCATTATAATCCAGGACTTGTGACTATGTTTTCTTATTTACACATTTTTTATGTACCTACCCCCCTCAGCTGCCCTTGTCTACCTAACAGTTTCCCAGAAATGACTTTTAACAGCCCTAACAGAATGGATGTGACCTTGTTACTTTCAATCAGGAAAGCAATATGGCCGTACAAACAGCTTTCAAAATGCTGACGGCTCAAATTGAATTCCTTATATTTGTCCAGATTCTTACATATATGACTTCTAGACAGAGACTTTTAGCAGTTTTGACACCTACTTCTGGTGTTTGGTGTCGATGATTTACATAATTGACATGAAATAAAGCGGTTTCGTTGCTGCTGTGCTGTCATGTCATCTGCAATTAGGTACTTCATCAGGAATAATGAAAGTACGCAAACGTAAGGCCGAACACGTGGTGTGGAAGAACTGCTCACCTAAAATAATTTTATTACTCTGTTTTAATGAAGATTTTTTGTGTGTCAGGGTCTAAATGCTTTTTCAGCTGCCTTTTAAATCCACTTTGCCTTCATATGCGTGTTCATTTCCTTTTCCGTGCACGATAAATGTGCTTGTGTGTCTGTGTGTGCGTCTGTTCATACAGGACGTGTGCCTGTCTGTATGGAGATGTAAAGATCCGCACTGTGCTGCGAGCTGACCTTCCCTCAGGAGTTTCCTGGCACACTCCAGCTCTTGGCAGATGCAGGCTGTATAGAGCGCTGTGCCCAGGTGAGGAATGTCCATGTCCACATCTGCCCCCCAAGTCACCAGAGCCTCCACACAACCGTAATGACCTGGAAGTAATGGAGCATGAAGACAGTAATCAGTAAGTGACAATGTGAGATAATTCTCCAAGCTGTCTGCTCGGGTCACGTTGGGATTTATTTTTAAAAGTGTTTTTCACAGTGCAGGTTTGTTAGGAACATGTTTTATGGCACAGCGAAGGACACAAGCTCACAACTAGTCTAAGCTATAATTTGGTTTGGAATAATATATTGATTATATATTGTTTGATATATTGTTATTTGAAATAACAGATGCTGAGTGGTAATATCCAGATATTGAATATCTGCAGCATTTGTTAGTTGCAGAAATAAATTTCCTTGAACCTGAACTTACTTGTGACAACTAACTGCCACACAACACCGTTTAGATGTGCAATGCTTTAACAAAAAATCAATAGAAAGCCACCTGATATATTAGTTGATACATTTTGTCGTATGTGCTGAATATTTTGTCAGAATTGCCTTTGCTCGTAGCTTCATGTATCGGTGAGGGTTGGTACACGAGGCTCAGGGGTTTTGCTCCATTTTCCAGGAGAATTTCAGTGCATGCCACGCTGCCCACCGTGCAGGCGTTGAACAGAGGGGTGACTCCATCAATTGTGGAAGCATTGACCTGTAAACACATTTTTTAAATTGTTATTTTTAGGCCTTGTTTAACCATGCAAGTGGACTAATAGCAACATCCTTGGGGGAACAGTTGAAGGGGAACGACAACTTAATAGCTCTACAGTGGCTGTAAAAGAACAGCAGTGCATTGCTCATTTGTTACCCCAACCCAGATTTTCCCAGCCGCGGCGGTGACATTTGACCTGTGCGGCGTAGCAACATTAAAGGCCAATACGTGACTTACATTTGCTCCTGCATCAATGAGAGCTCTGGCACAAGCGACGTGGTCTCCGACACAGGCCTCATGAAGGGGTGTCACATGGTCTATGGTCAGAACATTCACACTGTGACCCTGGAAAGAGCCACAGACATTTAGATGCTATGAGGAACATTAAGCAATACATGACCTTTGTCAACCTCTATTGGTGAACACCAGGAATTTCAAGAACATCAACGAAGCTTATCTCCTTTTATATAAAAACCCCTTCCTCCTCAGCTATGGTTGTTAGTAACTGACAGACTCAACAGTGCAGTCCCACTTGAACAATAGAGATTAATAAGGTTGCTAATTAACATGCAGAACCAATAGGGGTCTGGTAAGGAGCTAATAAATCACCGTGGAAAATGCTGCAATGATATCACGTTGTGTCATTGTGTCTTGACTGAGTTAAGAACAAGGCATTGTTGGCTTTGTAGCTGAAATGGCTTCCTCTATTGTACCACACTCCTTAATCTGTGAGAAGATGAAAATGCAAGTGTGAGAGGGGATTGTGGCGTTTAATTGTCTCTGGCATTGATCACCAATTCTGATGCCCCCCTGCTGTGTTATCTAAGATGGTAAGTCACAGTCTTGCAAGCACACACATCTTTTAACCTGACATTCACTTAAAACAGATTTATTATTGTGGCCAGATATTGACTGTATACATTCTAAGTTGCTGACATGTTGCCAACCTTCTTGCTTGTAGCCTGCAACCTGTGCAACAGCAGAATCGCAAGCAACCAATATTAGCCAAGTGGAAGCTATGGCATCAGCAATTTTAGCAACAATATCATGGCCCTATTAAATATCAGCCTTTCATTGTTAGTCTAATCATACTTTGTGTGGTTATACAGTGTTATTCCCAGTAAAAAAAAGAGGTATTTTCAAAAACATATTGAAGCTTTGCAGCGTTGAGAACTAATGGAGGTGCAGATGGACAAATTAGATAAATACAGGTAATCCCAGATAATCCTCTTGACTCCTTACTTTCATCCAGACCTCTTTTTCATGAACTTCTAAACCAGGACTCAACAAAGGCACTGATATATACTGAATTTCCCAAGGGACAGTTACAACAGACCCCATGTGTACAGATGAGCAGATGCACATGACTCTGCCAGGGGACTGTGTTCTCTTCACCTGTAAAATGAGGGTCCTCAGAGCCAGGAGGCGGCCCTGACTCGCAGCATCGTGGAGGGGCGAGCGGTCCGCCCAGGATCCTGCAGCGACAATAAGAATTCAGTGCTTATTTGCATTTACAGTACGCTTAATATTATTAGGCTGATGCTTTTATCCAGAACCATTTACAATCACTGCAACAACAGAACAAGTCTCAAATCCAAAGTTACTAACAGCGTAAGAAGATAATATTCAAACCTCTAAAGGACAGTACACACATAAATATTCCATCTTCCCTGGAGTAATAATGACAAGTATGTGCAGAAATATTAAATGCATTTATTAACTTACAATAATCATAAGAAACTTGCAGATTCAGTTGTAAAGTACTTAATATTTTGCATTCAGTGAATATAATATAAAATACAAATTAAGCATTATGTGGAAACAGTTGTCATTTTATGTCTTTAGGAAATTATTTTATGTATGCTATATTTTTGTCTGATCAAAATCTTCATCAAGTCTTATAAGAGTATGTTAATCCAGATACGATCGTTAATGAAATCTTATCCACATACCGGATTTGATCAATTCTGCAACCTCTTGAGATGTTTTTCAGCCGTATTAAATTAAGACCTTTCGGGTCATGTTCTGCCCTTTTGCTCCCAAGAGTTAATGCATGGAGCATTAACATGTGACTAATGGTGCTCTAAAAGCCCTTATGCAATTAACTCAGCACATTCACACTCAATTCACATCGCAAGTTATTATCTCGAGCAACTGGCTGTGGCCGTTTGACGTAATTCACGAAGCAGTGCACACCTGAGTCAATGTCCAGAATAACAGCGGATGCATTCCACACGTCCTCATTCCCATCTTCATCCGTTTTAATCATAATTTATAGATAATAATCGACCTAGTGTTTCCTGTGAAATTCATGCTCTCTTATTCATGCAGCCTATTTTCCTTGACTGACATTAATTTGAAATATGGATATAAAATTCCCAGTTACAGACATCAAACAGATTTCTTAGAACAAGGAAGACCATATCTACAGGACTGTGACGAATACCCTAAGCTTGGCTAATTAGTATTCCATGAAGTGGGTCCACTTTAAATTAAACATCCCCTTGAATGATAGATACAGATTATGTTGTCGCCGTGTCTCTGTTCAGCCAGAATGTGCCTTCGGACCGCTTGTCCCTGAGAATGTGGAGTGTTGTTTTGGTTGCTGTCTGAGTGTGAAAGGGTGCACTGCATAGCTGGGAATGGAAACTAGGGCAGGATGGGGGTGAGGGAGGGAGGAGGGGGGAGGATATCATGACTGTGTTCTATTTATACATTAGAGAAAAAGAGCTGCCAGCCCACAATGTCTTCATTTAATATTGAATGTACAATTCAGGATTTATAAGTGGGTATTAAGCCAATGAAAGAAAAGTAGATCATTTACATCTACAGTATGTATTAATGTGAATGCATTAAATGGCTCTTATACTCACTGGATTAGCAATGCAGTATTTATAGCTCATTTGTAAACACGGAAATTGTGAGTGTGTGCGTGCTTCTGTGTAAGCGGGGAGTACTGCAACTCGATTTTAACGCAAACAGTATTAATATTTTCTACCTATGACCTGACATGCCTGAGGTCAAACATATTGCTTGGTGTATGGTGTAAACACAGTTGTGTTGTTGTTGCATTTTAAATAAAGTTTGCCTTTAACACACAAATATATATATATGTATATATGTTTGAAACGATGCAGCATGTGGAACAAAGAAATCATCTGGAGAAAACACAGCTCTTTAAGGTGTGTGTTTGTTAGAGTACTCACTGTGTTGCTGACCATAATCATAGAACTCTGCTGATATCCTGGCAGCCTCTTTACGGTTCCCACGGACAATGTAGAAGTATGCCAGCAAGTTGAGAGAAATCTTAACAAAGAGCTTAAAGCAGAACAGTGCTAAGATGCTGAAGTAAACATTGGACAACTGGGCCGCAAAGGGCTTGTTGGCGAATTCCCCTGTTGGGTCTGACATTTCGTCCGACACGTTACACAGGGGCTTTGGTTATGATGAAGGCAGGATCAGATGCCTCTCCAAAAAGCACAAGAGTAGCCTACTTTTTCTCCCAGTGTACTGACTGGTTGGCTGGTCCTGACAAAGTACAGGCTGGGAAAAAAATGCTCTGCAGCTGCTACTGTGCCTGAGAGCAACCACTGCAATGTTAGTGTACTCTGTGTGTGTGTGTGTGTGTGTGTGTGTGTGTGTGTGTGTGTGTGTGTGTTTGTGTGTGTGTGTTCAATAGTTATACAAACATAATCAAATATGCTTTTATATACATCATCCTATTTAAGTCTGGATAAATTAGATAAAAAAAAAATCAAAATATCAAAAACATGATAGTATTTAATTCTGGATAAATGAGATTCACAATATCTTAAACATGTTTTGCATACATTTGTAATCATGATAGTATTGTAGTAATTGTAATTCTGGATAAATTAAATTAAAAATGTTTTAAAAATCAACAAAAAACCAAGCATAAAATACAAATTCTGGATTGAAATTACCGTAATGTTAATAAAAACTGTGCAAAATATGCCTCTAGTCAGACATAAAAAGTCTTTAAATATGTTTTGCGTTCCTAAGGTACAAAAGTCATTGACAAATCAACATCTTTATTAAGTTAAAAGTTATTTATTTAGTTTTGAGTATTTCAGTTAAGTTATTTATGTATTTGTAATAACAGTAATCTCCTTAGTGCGTCCTTCTTTTACCTTGTTCCCAAGGAAGCGCCTCTCGATCGCTGCGCATGCGCTTTATCTCACCTTTTCCGCAAACATCAGTTTTGTGTTTACTTCCCTTTTTAATGACTTAGTGTTTTAACCGACATTTCTTCGTCAAATGAGGGTCGACCATTCGTATGTGGTTGTAATCGCGACCCTTTCCACGCTCGTTTCCCCCCGGTGTTGTCTAAATGTGCGCCGGGATGACACTCAGACCAAGTTGAACGGCTCCGCGGTTGATTTCGACTCGTTCAGAGAGCAGTTTCTCCGCATCTCTGAAGTCGGCAGAGAAGAATTTCGCTTGCGCCAGCTCCATTTTCAGGTGAGAGAGCCGGCGACATGAGTACAACCTGCCGACATACATCACTTTTTACAGTCTTCAACACACGGTAAAGACAAACGGCTGCCTAACGTCACGGCAGACGCCGCCCACTCATGTCAATCAAGGACACGGAAACCTGACAGAAAATGTCAAGTGTCTACAAATTGTGTATTAAATGTAAATTAAAATAGATTTATATTAGTAAATACCGGCGAAGTAAAAGTAGTAGAAGTCTGCGTTTAAAGTACACGTTACACGTACAGTAGTATTATAAACAGATGTACCCGAAGAGAGAAAGTGACACATTTCCTGGCACTTATCACATGTAGCTTATGTGGCTAATGTAAGCTAATGTTAGCTAACTTTAAGTAAATCTTGCTGCATTGTTTGGTCAGTTCTCTGACTTTATCTCTCTGCTGTACTTGTGATACTTTGACACCAGGTTTTTAATATTTGCAGTTAACCCCACAGTTGTCAACATGTGGCCACTGTTAAGCTAAAGCTGGCACAGGTGTCTGAAAGCAAATGTTTGAGTGTAACAGCCCTTTCAGAGTGCTTAGCTAGTTTACTCAGTTGCCAGTTAATTAGGTAGAGCTATTTTCGACTAGAGCATCTTAATGCAACAGCCATGAAATACATCCTGCATTCATGAAAGTTAAAACGCTCAGTTTTTGATGAAACTGTTATTAAGAGTTTATCGTCATTTTGGAGGATGTCAGTTTGTGGTGCTGAAGAAGCCAAGTCTTCCCCAGGTTGGATGAAATATTACTTAAAGCGGGTTGAAACACAAAACTGGACATTCTGACCCTCATGAAGGTCTGATTTATTGTAGGATTGTTGTGTTAGACTGTATGTGTTTTAGCTTATAACTAATAAACTGGCAACTGATTGTATGCATTATTTTATAATTATCATTGAAGCATTATCTTAAGATGCATGTTAATGCAGTAGTAGTAGTAGCTGGTTAAGGTAGAGCTCATTTGAAGTATTTAATCAACTGTGTGGTGAATTAATATTCGACATGCATGGTATGCTTTGTTTATAAAATTTGAATGTGCAAACTAGTGGAGTAAAATATACAGTTTTTCCTTCTGAAATGTAATGAAGGGGGAGTCTTAATTGGCATAACATGGCAGTTCTCAAGAAAAACACTATTACAGTACTTGTAAATGTTCCTTCCCACCAGTGGTTAGTAATCAGATACGTCTGATATGTTTTTTTCATGGTTTTTCTTCATTATCTTCTCAGTATTTTATTAATTTTATCCAAGAAATTTAACTTAAACAACTCATTTTGATGATTTGAGTTGCCTTCATTTTGCTGTCTCTCCAGCTCACTTTGCCACGACTAATTTGTCATATGTTTTGTTGCAGAGTGCTACAAAGCGGCATGCGTACCTGAATTCATTCTCCACAGCACCACAGTCTGCCAAATACGGCATCAACCAGTTCTCTGACCTCTCACAGAAGGAATTCAGAGGTAGGCTGACGTTTTGTCACATTTTCTGTAAGTGTGAGTTCGGCACATGTACCATATCTGGACAGTTGCAGCTTTTTCACAACTTATGGTGCTTTATCAGTTCAAATATATTCATTTATTTTGTATCTGTCCAGTGGGATAGTTTTTAACTTGCTGAGCGTTTTACCCCCTGGATGACAGGGCTGAATATGCACAGTCATTGTTTACATGCGTCTTTGTATCCTGGACTGACTTTGAACTCCATCTATTATTCACAGATCTGTACCTGCGAGCAAGCGCTGACAGAGCTCCTCTCTTCCCTGGACTGAAGACACAGGGGCTCCCGGCCAAATTTGACTGGAGAGACAAAGCAGTGGTGGCACCGGTCCAGAACCAAGAAGCAGTAAGGTTTACACAGATACATGATAAATATACTGTATAGGTAGGAACATACTGTAGGTGCAGAAACACGGTTGGGTGAGGTTCAAGCAAACAATTTCTCATTTTTATCAAATCATTTAATCACAAATACAGCAGGGAAATGATGCCATAGCAAACAGATGGGTAATAGACAACCCAAATACGTATAGGGGTGCCCATAATACACACAAATCCTCAAATATTATTCAGTGAAAATGATGATATTGGTCCTTGACATGTGTTTTTAGTTCTTAGGAAATGTAACATTTATGATGTCCAGTGAGAAATATTTTCCACTTTTTCATAATTTCCCTTAGGCATGTTTTAACAGGTAGGTATACACACAGTGTGCTTTGAATGATAATAATAAACAACTGAAATGGTGTTTCCACAGAACAAGTTCAATCAACTGTCTAAAATCTATTGATCGAACGACTAACACAATTACATCTAATCCTTCTCCCCATTAAGAAATCCATGATATATGAATATGCAAATATTACGGAAATATTGGTTTCCAAACCTGTTATGTTACCACAAAATCATGATTGGACGTGCACGTCTCAAACGGTGAGCTTTCCCCTTGCAGCACATGAATTTAGAGTCAAACTTCGCACATGTTCATTCTGCACAGTGAGGGTCGAACATCCATGTGAATTAAAAGTTAGCAAACCCCTTTTTAACAGTCAAGGAAAAACAGGTTGAAATGATAAACTAATCCATTACATGTGACTTTTGCTAAGAGAGCACAGTGAACCTGGGGACCACAGACAGGGAGAAGGTTAGTGAGATGGAGCTGTTGCTTGTCCTCGCTGAAGGTTCACTTTCTGCTCCTTTTGTCCTTTATCTCTTTAGTCACTCAGTTTGCTGTCGAGGGTGATATTTTTACTGTAAAACTGTTGTCCTAAGGGAGAGACACAGCCCAGACAGGTTAAAGCCAACGCGATAACATAAATTTCACTCCCTTGAATTCAGGGAAGGCTTACCACTCCAGGGAGAGTCTGTACATGACCACACTCGCCTACCACTCTGCTCTGCTGCGTTTTTTCTGCCCAGATTTCTTTTTCTTTGGCTGTCTGTGGACCTGCCTGGGCCGAGTATCCGCCACAGATAGATAGATATAAAAGTAGATATAGATATATGGATAGATAGACTGAAAATACACAAAGACTCAAGCCACACACATCTCATAAGCTCTTCTTGATCCAGTTTTCCCTTATCTTGATTCCACTTTTATGACACAAGTGCATTTCATTGGTTTAAAGGAGAGAGCAGATGGTCCTAATCTGTTGTATACTTATCTCCAGTCCAAGCAATAGTGACTGATTTTGGTTTCAGTATTGATTTTGAGCCATGGAACCATATTCAGCAACAAAATATTGGATTTTTACACAGAGCGCTCAGGTGTTCATCACATTAACAGGAATTTGTGATGAGCAAGTGAACTGATCATAGTATGATGCTGTTTGGAGAATGAGATTGCCAGTGCACGTGTTATCCAGGGAAAAATGCACTCTCTTACATAATTAAATATTTTGCTGTTACTCAAAATGTCTTAGGAAAGAAATGTGATCTACTCACTTGGATATAAGTGCAATTCATGCTGTCAAAATCGTAATCCTTAGACTTTAAGCTTAAAGCATTAACTGAAGCAGAGATTCATATTTTCCTCATGAAACTGCTGTATGTGTCAAGAATTATTCTGTTGTGTTTGCTCTTGATCCTCAGCCTCACAATACATCTTTCTCGACTCATTTACCGTTTTCTTATCTCTTAGAAAACTTGAATTGAAAAAATAATTTCCTCAAGACACCGTATACCTGAGGTGTTTCTGTCAGTAGATGGCAGCAGAAAACAATTAGTCACAGTTCACTCAGACTGGACAGATCATCTCGTTTCATGAACAGTTACAACATCTGCCCTCGCTGTAGATTCCCCATCAAAAGGTCTGTTAAAATTTTGTGTTTGACTCCAAATTCCATGAAATCCAAAACGCTTGTGAATTGGAACAAATCTTTAAAGTCTAGTCAGCTAGACTAGATATAATTTCAAGCCCTATTTGAACTTAAATCTAAATTTTGCGTTGCTATTACTGATGGTGGTTTTTTTTTTGTTTTTTTTAATGAATTACAGCAATGGTTTAGACAGCAGAATGACAGAGAACATAAAACCAAGTCTTTTTATCTAGCTGAAATGTCTTTTAGCAAAATAAGCACAACAATTTCCCCTTCTTGGGATCATAAGATCGTGTATGGCTGTATTCAGGATTTTGGTTCCAATCCTGAAGGATTATTTTAAACTTCCCTTTGTAGTTGTGTTTTTCCTGATTACTGTCATTTCATCTTCGCAGTGTGGGAGCTGTTGGGCATTCAGCGTGGTCGGCGCAATGCAGTCCGTCCATGCGATTGGGGGCTCCCAGCTGGTGCAGCTCAGTGTGCAGCAGGTTCTGGACTGCTCCTTTCAAAATGAAGGCTGCAATGGAGGCTCCCCAGTCCGGGCTCTGAATTGGTTAAAGCAAGTATGTTCATATTTTTTACATAATTACAGATGCTTCCAGAATGATACAGTGAATACAAAGACAGAATATACCTTAACTTCTAATAAATACTTCATGCACAAGAGAAAGAGTGAATGTTTCTTATCTCCTACAGTGACAGTTTATTAAAGAGGTGACCTGTGTGAATATACATCCTTACTGTTTTATATTTCAGCCTCTTATCATAAGGTAAAATCATCATGTATTTTAATTAAGTAGACATTCAATGGCAGTGAGCAAAAAAAAAAAAGATTGTCTGTAGTCAAACATAAATTAGAAAACTGCCTGTGCCAAGATCTTACACAAACAAGATATTTTGTATGCAGGTAACACACTCACTGAGATGAACTGTTTTCCTTCTAGACCAGAGTGAAACTGGTGCCTCAGTCAGAGTATCCCTACAAGGCCGAGACAGGAATCTGCCATTTTTTCTCTCAGTCACACGGGGGTGTTTCTGTGAAGAACTTTACTGCACATGATTTCAGGTAAAAGACGCATTTTGCAAGTTACCTATGAGCATTAAACGCTGAAAATTAACAGCGCTATATTTATTGCCTGTATATATATATATAAAACGTGGAATTTTTATGTGTTTTTTTACAAAGTACCAAGGGCAGAGGGGAGGGGAGCTGGGTTGGCTCTGCCAGACCAGAATGTTTACTGTGTAAACAAAGACATGGATTGCTCAGTAGCACAGAGACCGGAATGACTGGCCCACAGTTACCTTGAGTTAAAGTGAATCGGATCTTCTTTATTTAATATTGAACAGGGTCCTGACTCACGCTCATGCATATGTAATGCTTGTTATTGTTGTATTGCTATCATAGCTCAGGGTCCTTTGTCAGAGTTGATGAAGTTTTGTTGGAGTAGAGCTAACAGAGATTTCAAGATTGTTACATTTACCAACCTAATATAAAACTTTGTCTCTCCTTTCCTCTATTGGTCCTTTCCTTACATGCTTCTTTTTGATGTAGCTTTTTATTTAAATTTGCCAATACGATGATATATGATATGATATGACTTTACTTTTTGAACTTGAAAATAAAACAAAGTAAATCTGCAATAATTTTCAAACCCAGTATATGTCAATGTCGTGTTACTACTAAAAGACCTCCTTATCTCAACAATCCATTTGTCCTGTGTGAAAACCTGCATTTTGACCTGCCCCCATAGTCGGAAAGGTCAGAGTGCGGGATCAGTGAGTACATCAAGCTGCTGGAATTGGGCAATTCTCCAGGGTGGAGAATCAGGGATCATGGGGATGTCTTAACCTTTGGGCTAAAAGGCTCATAAACCCCGTCTTTACTGATGCAACAAAAGAGAAACAACATCACTAAGTTACAAGCAAGTTATAAACAAGACAAGACCTCACCTCAGCCTGAATGGGGTGTAGAAAGGCTTTATTCAATATAGTTTTGGCGCAGACGTAGACTCCATGGGCCATATGTCATGAGCCTGGCAGAGGAGGGCGTCACAGCTAACCCCAGTGTGGAATCATCTGGTTGAAAGGACAACATGAGGTTGCAGAGGGCGCCTGCATATGTGCAGCAGAGAGAAGGAGGAAATTACAAATTTCATGTATGAGAAAGAAATGCAATAATAGGTAAGGAAATGCTGCACTGATTGGATGAATGTGACAAGCAGGAGAGTAGAGAGAGGCGAGATGCTGATGCAGAGAAAATTGGGCCAAAAATAGGCAAATGTGTTGAACTTAATAACCTCCACGCATGTTGTATGTCATTACATTTCACAACTTATCTGTTTTTTAAAGCACTGTAATCACAAGGCCAATCATTCTGCCTCAAGAGTACATGTTTCTGTTACTCCTCTTCAGTGGTCAAGAGGAGGCCATGATGGGTCAGCTGGTGAAGCATGGCCCCTTGGTTGCCATCGTGGATGCTGTAAGCTGGCAGGATTACCTGGGTGGAATCATCCAGCACCACTGCTCCAGCCAATGGTCTAACCATGCTGTCCTGGTTGTTGGATACAACACCACTGGTACATGCTGTCACTGCACTGGCACGAGTATGAATCGTAATTCAAGAAAGAAAGCGGAGATTTAATATTTTTCATGCACTGCCACTTTCCTTTTTAGGTCAAGACAGTTTCACAAACCTCAGGCCTGTGAAAGTAATTTAGAGCTGCACTAGGCAAAAATATGCAAAAAAGAAAGTCTGTATCGCAAATTATTGCTGCAGCAGCGTAGAGTGTCTCATCCCCCTAATGAAGTGCCAAAATAAGATAGAGGGGGAAAAAAAAATTAACAAGCATTTAAGCTAATTATTGAGCCCCCAAATTATTATTATTAGTAAGTGAAATATTTGTTCAGTGTTTCCAGTGAGAAGGAACATGTCTTTTTGTCATTTACTCATAATTGTAGTGACATGCCTGACTCAGTTTTATTAGAATATATCAGCACTCATGTTTAGAAAATCCTTCAAAGAAGTAGAACTGCATCGGAAAGATGTCATCGCTCCACGCCACCGGTGAAATATTTCTGCAAACTGAAGCTCTGTGGCAGGTTTATAACACAGTGTGAAAAAATGTTTCAAAGTTTGTGAAAGGTTGAATTTGAAGAAACAAGATGTTACTTTAACAGCGGTTGTACTGTCAAACTGCTATCACAGCTGCCTCACTGTTTATTCCTTGACACAATTCTCACACATCAGTCTTTCGTATTTATTAACATTGATTATTTCACTGTCGTGTATTTGTGGGTATTACACAAGGATTATGTAAGGGTAAAAAGTCTAGTGGTTACAGCTGCATTGCACGCACGCACACAGACACACACACCTACCTACCAAGTGCCCTTTTACCCTGCAAATAATTAAACCTTGAAATGAAATGCTGTTTTAGGGGATATTCCGTACTGGATTGTGCAGAACTCCTGGGGATCCACATGGGGGAACGAAGGTTATGTTTATATAAAAATTGGTGGTAACGTTTGTGGTAAGTATGATCTTTGCCTCTTGTGATATCTCCTTTTACTTTGCCGTCTGTGTGTTTCTGTGCCCGCCGTCCCCTCAGGGATTAAGACGACATCCCTCTTCTTTCCTCTTCCAGGTATTGCAGATTCTGTGGCAGCAGTTTTTCTCTGACAGGATCCCGTTCATTCTTGTCTCTGTCATTGAATGTGTTTGTGTGAGTGACTGTTCACTGCTGCCAAAGTTTAAATCTGTTTGTCTTCAAGTGTCACTTTAAATAGTGTTTTTTTTTTTATTATTATTATTGAAATGCCACCATGTAACATCACTCAACAAAATAAATCACTTTACAGTATATGCTGATGAATGCTGACTCATACCTGACAAATCAACACACACACAACTGCAATAAGAATAAATGCACTGTACAAAAAATGTATCTCATTAAATAGATATGGTAGATACATATTACAGGTGATACGGCTCATATTTATCTATACAGGGATCACATCAATCACTGCATAAATAAATAACAAAATTAATTTTACAGCTTAATATACAAACATTACTACACAACCACACTATTCACATTATGTACAAATTTTATGGCTCACATTTTCTATTTTCAGATATATGCTACGCAGATGGATCTATTTTAGGTGTTGACATTGATTGTTTATAGAGCTTTATTGTCATTTTACGTACTCCTTCCAGCATCTAAACCATGTCCCAATAATCCTTCAATGGCTCCCGCTGACACCTTCCCCATGCTGGCCTGAAATATAATGCCTCTGTGAGAACCCATCATCGCCAGCAGTTTGAGCACTGCTCTCACCGATCCATTTGCTTTCAGGTCAGTCACAGTGAATTTGCATAATTTTGTTGGAATACATCTAAGCAAGTCTTATCAAGGAGCCATCTGCTTTACTTTGTGACCAGTCAAGATTAGAGTGAAATAGTGTAATTTGGCCGTTTGATTTATTCAGGGTCAGACGCCGGTCACAGGTCTGTGTTGTGTGAACCTCAGTGCTGCAGCCTGATGTAACTAATGAGCTCATAATTCGCTCTTCTGTAACATAATTGGAGGATCTTTGCTTTGCTTTTAGTGTCACAATAAGATGAAAAAGATGTCTTCACCTTGCTTGACATTAACATTAATATAAACACATTTTGTTATTTTTCTGTGTTTACAGGTCACAATCTCAAAACTTCACAGAAAAGAAAATATCTTAAAAAGCTTAACCAGTAATACCATCATGGTATCAGACGTCTCTTACTAATATTATACATTATAGATAATTCATTTTATGTTTTTAGTAATCGCTCTTTGTGTCATCTTTCACTCCCAACATCTTTTTTGCAAGATGCTCCAAAAATGCCACCTTATTGTGTTTTCCTTCATCATCATCATCATCATCATCATCATCATAGTATCTGAGTGTTTTGTGCAAAAATAGGATGTACAGTATTTAAGACTGCTGTCATTGCGTTCACAGCACTGGAACATTGCATGTCTTCTTAACAAATGTGTGTTTCTCTGCTTGTTTAAATGGCAACCTGTTCACCTAAGCACCTGTCACCAGGTGTCGCCAGGGCAGACTACTGAGAGGCCAACTAGTCGGAGTCTTCACTGCTGCAGTAGGAGCTGTCGCAGCATTCGGCCATGTAGAGGAACGTGTGAACGTTGGGATTTAGCTTGGGCACCCAGTGGCGAGGCACCAGGAACGTTGCCAGGTTGAACAGATCCACAAACACTTTGTAGCGGTCACTAAAGAGAAAAAAAATCATTTATTACATATGAAACTCATGCACCCTTACAATATAATTGGGCATCTGTTGCAAATTGCACTTTCTGAAGGACAAAAGCTCACAGTCTGCCGCTAAAACTTAATGGATGCTGCATAAAGAACCTGTGTCGTTGCTCCTTTGAAACTAAATACAGTTTGTGCATGTCAGGAAGAAGTGACCATATGACAGGTTAATTTAGATAAGCGCAGGGTAGCAGTGGCCTGTCCTTATCTAAATTAACTCTGAAGTGTTTAAGATACTTGCAGTGTAAAGTGTTTATTCAGTAAGTTAAAGTTTACAGCGTGCGATACCTGACAGTGGATCTCAGGTAGTGGTAGCCAGATGAGCCCCCCGTGCCGGCTTTGCTGCCAATCATGCGATGCACCATGCATACGTGATTGTCTAAAACAAAAGACACACACATCCTTTGTGATACAGTATGAGCAACGTTCTGGCTCTGCATGTTTTATTTGAGATATAAATTGTTAAGACGTGAGTGAGACATAAGCGAGTAAAAAATGTATTTCATGGGAATAAGTTGTTGGATTGATCAGCAGGCGAAGACGATGTTAGAATATTTTTCAGCCTCTGAGGTCCTGAACTAACTTAAGCTCTGTAAACTCCAGCTAGTCCAGCTCTGCCCTTAGGCAAAATATTAAAGCACTGGTTTCTTAGTTGAACTTATTTTTTTTTCCCCTCCATATTTTCCTGTTCTTGTTCACTGGTGAGCACATGCAGCGACCGACAGGGATTCTACAGTACTTACATCTCCATTTTGTCATGAGGGTGTCAATATCCATGAGGGATGTTAACAGCTGGAAAGGAACCTGGAACCTCGGCTCTTCCCTAAAAGGATTAAAGAAGATTTTAGTGTTTGAACGCACCTTGTACAGGTGTATGAAGATGAGTCGCAGCACTTGTAAAACGACAGCTATCACCTGCTCACTACCCACAATGCAGTTAGTGTTTTGGCCATCTGTTTCACATTATCACCATCCAGTGACTGTCACACGACTGTTGACTCCTGCGTAGCTTTAATGAGTCACATGTGATGATTCCCTACCACACAGGCTTTCAGAGCCTGGTACCACGTTCTGGTAAGAGACCCTCAGATAAGTGTTGAAACATTCTCCAGACCGCTTGGCCCGACCGCTACTGTTTTACACCTGCTATAGGTATCACATGACCTGGATGGCTGACGGGCATTTCAGAGAAGGGCTTGTGAAATTAATTTTTTAGGTGGGAAGAACAAACATGTAACCCTGCCTCAGGAACAAACACTGAGCTGCTCTTAAGCAACATGTAAAAACCCCAGCTGGGGGTCAACATTCGGAGGCTGTGTGCATACTGTGCAGCGCTCAGGTCTAGATGTATGTAATCTCTAAAAAAACAGTAGAGAGATGCACCGTGCCAGCAGCATCTGTCCTTCATCTTAAAGATGAAGGAATGCTGTAAAAACCACATACCTGTAGAAGTAGATCATCAGAGCACCTTGGAGAGCTTTGTAAGAGAGACGCCTCTCACCTTGACGGGAGGAATGAAGAAATATTACATTTTCAATTTTGCAAGTAAAACTTAGTTTCTTCATGTAGTTTTAAGAGTTGTGATGTAGATTTTTTGTGAAATCTAGGTCACAAGCAAGACACGTGAAGCCTTGACGAACACTGAATTGTGACATCTGATTTATCAGATGGATTTTTTTTTTTCAATTTGTAGAAACGCTCACCTTTGCTGAGGAGATGGTCATGGCGCTTTTCATCAAACAGAGACGTGAACAGCTCTCTCTGTTTGACCAGCTCAGCCATCAGTTCCTCCTTCTCCTCTAAATCTGCTATTTTCTTTAAAAAAAAAAAGAAAAAAAAAAACGTAAATAGAAATACAGTCTCTGTCAATCATCTGTGCACTCCAGGGGGAGCAGAGAAAGTTTGCTCTGAAAGCTGGCGTCATCTCTTACCTCGATTTTCTCCTTCTCCTGATTCAGCCCATCAAATATATTGATTTGCAGCCTTTCCCAGAAATTGAATCCATCCGCCTCCAAGCCAGGAGTTCTCTCCAGCCATTCCTGAGAAGAGCAGCCCAAGGTTTTATCACATTTATACCCTGTTCAGTCGCAGATGGGCTTGTCCAGGGCAACAGACAGCAAACAATATTGTAAAAATACAATAGAAGGTAGACAGTAGAATAAAACGAATGCCTTCTTGATTAGATTGAAAAAATGAATGACCACGTGCAGGTGGTTCGCTTGTGGTAAAACATACCTCGACCAGTTTTAAGAGTGTTGGCTCCTGTTCAGTGGCAAGCAGCCTCTCACTGTCCTGACCCTTGAAATTGTCCCTGTAATGGCGTCTGTTGTATGGAACCCTCAGGTTGTCCGGGACCCCGATTTTGTTCTCCAGGATCCGAAACTGAAGGCTTTGGAATCCAGAGGCTGGAGACAGGTAATCCCTACAGACACACACACACACACACACACGTAAGCATACATGCACACAGCACAGATAGAGTGCACTGAAGGAGTGCATCTTATAAAATTTTTAAAGCAGAAGGAGAGAGGGCCAGAAGTTATTTATAAGCTTACCTAAAGTCAAAAAAGTCCAAGGCTGTCATTGTTTCCAACACGGCGAACTGGTCGACCAACAGTCTGAAGATCATCACGATCCTGTGGATGCGAGTGTTGACTTTGAGCATGTTGCGTTCGTCTCGGACCTGGAGGAACAGTAAAATATTTAAGGAAATAACGACTTATCACAGCAAAGGCTGTGAGCACACGCCCCGAGACAGGAAAACACAGTCTAATTAAAGAGTTGTAGGTTTTCTGCATCATTATTTCATCAACCTAATGTGCGTCTCGTCCCGGGAAAAAAACGTCAAATTTTAATTTAGAACATCAGCAGGGTGATTCACAAAATGTCTCACTCTCCCCTGACTGAAGTTCGTAGCCAGATGGACTGAATAAGACAAATAATTCCTGTTGAATGGGAGTTTTTTTAAACAGGCACTGTGAGATCTGACTGTCAGTGTAACGTCTGCAGCATTCAATCTTCAACACTGACCAAATCTCAGTAAGGCCACTTAAAACTATACAGCATATTTTTCTGTATTTGATTGATGCTAATTTACCTTCTGTCGTCATCAATAAGACAAAAAAAAAAAAGCACAATCACAAAACCTGCACGATTTTTCACCTGAGACATGTGACTTACGTGTCCACTGATGAAGATCTCTCGCACTGAGTCGAGTTCAAACAAAATCTGTTTGAACCACAGTTCATAAGCTGAAATAAAACACAAATAGCTTCAGCACGCCAGTATAATATAACAAGGTAAACAAACAGGTCACTAAACATTCAGGACGAATTACACAGCAAAAACTAAGATTACACTCATCCTTGTAAATTTTAAAGTAGTAAATCTAATTCTTGGTTGAAATCAGTTCACTTCTAAAATTTTTTGGATTCCAGGAAGCCATTTTTCTGACTTACAAAAAGGAAATAAATAACTTTTGATTGCAAACATGTTCAATCACCCAAAGCTAAAAAAGTTACTAAAAAACAGACAAGTAGAAGAAATGTTCTTAAATGCTACAAAGCCACGGGAGTTTTACCTTGATGAGTGACAATAAAGAGGTGCTCATCGTGGATCTTATTACCCTTGACTTCGCTCTGCAACACCTGGGCTGAGACTATTTTGTCGAGCTGAGGGTTGGAAAGAATTGAAGCACTTCACTCAAATTTGAAAACAAATCCAGTTGCCTGTACTTATCTTTCTTTAAGGAGGCCAGGTACAAAGGCTGACATGTATTATAGTTGCTGTTTTCTACCTGCAGGTAGTCTCCATAGATGATTCCTCCTTTACTGGCCTTGTTAACCCCTGCCTGAGAGGCATCCTCCTGCTCTTCTTCTGTTGTGGGAGGCTTGTTTCTGAATAACCTGCAGTGTGAGGAGAGAAGGCCTTTTGTTACTTGGTGCTTTCCCATCATCAGGATTGGTGAGGCATTGTTAAAGGGCTGAATTTTATTGAATTAAAAAAGAAAAATAAATAAAAATGGGGGGAAAATCCTTGACAGCTCTATTCCAGGTGCAACAACAGTTTACGTACAAATGCCTCTTCTCAAAGTACGGACATCCACTCATGACTTGTCCAAATCAGGTGCGGCAAAGATCTGTTCTTCTTCCTCGACTAATGTTTACTAAAATTATCTTTAAAGCAAGCGAGATTTTTAAAGATCCACCTCATCCAATCACTCATGAGGATACGGTCACCATCCGGCCCGCCTCTATTTGCCCCATGGAGCCCCCATTTTGTTTGCCTTTGAGAGAGCACCCTCTGGACTTTCTTTGATCTGCTAAAAGAACAGTCAACAAATATTACTTTCATGCCCTCAAATGAACGGGTACCAAATGAATTCAACATAAAAAATGCAATTAGACATAAAAGAGCTGAAAAGCTTAATCATTGCTCCAGACGTTTCAACTAATAGAACAAATGTTGTATTCAGGAAACGTCTCTGTGTCGCTCACAGGGCATAGTCTGTGTTTACTCCCGAGGATTTGCTTTGTTTGGATCTCTCTGTCCATCGTGTCTTGCAAATAGTGAACTTGGTTATGTAAGCTGCTGACTGAGAGGGGTGAGATGCTTGGTGTAAATATTGCCATCGCAGAACTGATGTGCACTTTCTATACGTTTCTTAAGGCAATGTGTGAAAAATGTGTTTTTTCAACCACCTAAGAGGTTTGATTTATGTTTAGTACTAAAAAAAACAACCTTAAATTATACTTGAAGGCAGTGAAGGAAACCTGCTCATTAAAATAATTCATGTTAACGTTAATTATGATTAAATCATTGTAATATTTGACCGCAAGCTCTTTATAACAGTCTTTGCCCGAACGCGTAAACATTAAGTCAAAATGAGATCAGTGTTCTTCATCATCGCCACTCTTTGGGTCACCAGACTCATCTGTAAATATTTGCACTTTGGTAAGTATTTTATTTACCCTCAGTGACGGTCATTGGGAACATGTGGTTCCAAGGTTATTGATAGAGGGCACATAATATGTCCTTTGTCCACTGATGTTTGTGATCGTTCCCTGTGAAGGGGATTCATCCGTCCAAAGGAGATGTCCTCCCTGTCGGCCCGTATTATCAGCTGTCGTGTGCAGTTCGTGGAAAATGTTTGTTTTCATTCACAGTCGGCTAGATCGGTTAAGATATAATTATAGGCCCGTCCCTTCCCACATCCCGAACCACGACCCGCTGTCAAGCAAATTCTTTCTGAACGACAGTTAACCCAGTTTCATCAATGTATAACTCAGAATCCACAATCCACTCCCTCTAAATCCCTCCAAGATCATTAGCGCCCTTGTTTTTCGCCCGTACTCTTTGTAGACTTCTGAAGTACAGTCCCAACAGCCTGAGCAACTGTCCTCAGAAGATCAGAGGGATGATAACAAGCAGCTATTTCTGAATTGGGACATGGTACAAGTCTAGCAATATAATGCTGCAGACCGAACAAGACGAGCAGAAGCAGCCCCGAAATTCTTTGTTCTTGTTCCCATTTAGCCGGGATGAATGGGACGGTAACGGAGGGGGGTGCAGTGGATGAGATGCTTGGGAGTGGATGAGACCATCGGTGTATCTTCGAGGCTTTAGTGGACGTGTACATCTCACTGATAGGACACACGTGTCGTTAAGCATTATCTCAAGGTCTGAGTGAGTCACTGATTAAAGGAAAGCAGAGATATGGCCGAGCGAAGCTGTTTTCCTCTGTGCGTGCCCCTTGTCCTGCATTCGCCACTGGGCTTGTCAAGCCTCTGACTCCTCCTCCACGTCAGTTTTGATTTGAGGCATTTTGTAATGTCTTTAAGAGCTGCAACTCTGAACATAATCAGTGTGTTTGCACTAAAGTGTCAAAGAAAGAACAGAAAGTGCAACAAAAAAGCAACTTAATGTGTTAATAGTAAGAGCTGCACGTTGCTCTTTCTACCCACCCTATTAGCAATAATTATTACAGAGGAAATGATTACATACTGTAATAATTAACAGTTTTATCAATAATTATGATGATCTCGACACAGTTTTAACTAATCCAATCTTCTAGATACAAAATGTTTCAGGATTCTGATGATCAAATATGATGTACACGTATACTTCATTATCTGTCACATAGCTTTTACATTTATTGAAGACTTTTATGATATTTAACAGGTTGCATCTGGAAATAAGGAGAGTTTAGTTGTTGGCAAGAGCAGCCAGAGATGTGTTTGATCTGATGTCATCATGCTCAAGACTATGGGAATATTCTAGAAACAGTACAATGACATGTGCACTGTGGTCGCTGGCGACAGTCAGTGAACGACCAACACTGCTATGAAGGACTATGACTGTATTGCTGGGATATTTGTTACTTTGCTGCCAAAGTGAGAGGCAATATAAAGAGTTGCTGCGTGTCTGCTGCTTCTACATGATTACCATATCAGAATGCATTTTTCATCTAACGATCATCTAATGAGACAAGATTGTTGTTGCGTGTCCACAAGAAAACAGATGTTGTGTCAAAGCTCAGAACAAAGCTTGTTTATGTCGAGATCATAGAGTAAATCTGTGATCACAAGGAAACAAAGCCTGTTGGCCCTCCTTGACGACATCATCCTTGTGTTTGGGGAAGATTTCAGCCATTTGTTTCTGCTTTTTGGCACCTGCCTGTACAGACATCTCCAGCTAGAAGCAATGTTTACTTTCCTTTCCGGTAAATGTACCGTAAATTGGATTCCAGAGACGGCAGAATTTAACAAATTAATTACAAAGGCGGAAGTGCTGGTGCTCCATTCGATGGTGTACTATCATAACTAACCTTTATAATTAGCATAGTCATCCAAACACATTTGGTTCAGCAACCGAATAGAATAAAGAGCAGCTTTCTTTTTGGAAATTGTATATGGATCTATATAATCTGAAGCTCAGAGTAATGGTGCTTTCCTGGTGTGAAATCTGAGGAAAAGTCCCTCACAGATAAATTCATGTGTTTTGACATCCTGCAAACAAACACTTTCGAGATGGAATTCTTGTTTCCTGTCACATACCTCTAATGTAATTTACCTCTGCAGGTCCTGTTCATTTCGTGTCTCAGAGAAAGTCCACGAGTTGTCGGCTGGAGGTGAGTAAAAGCAATAATGAACACCATCACCTTGTGTGCATGTTACAATCTATTAGGAGAGGTTGCCAGAGGAAGCAGGTCTGATGAAATTCACGGAGGGACATCAACACTGAGATGAGTTTTAAAAATAACTGAGAATATTTGTTGTTATATTTGTTTCCTTGGTGAAGCAATCAGCTACACACTTATTTTATTTACTGGAAGCTCATTAGAGAGCTCAGTCTGTTGACTATTCCATGTGTTCATAATTATCTAATCAGCTCGGTTGATGCGCTTGATCGCACATTTCTAATATTGCTGTATTATTACTGTAAATTCAACTTCACTTTAAATTACTGCAGCTCTCCATACACTCAGCTCTACGTCATATAATCTTAATTGAATGTGAGTGGGGCAACTTTTAAAAAATTCAGAACTCCGGCCCAAGTTCTTTTAAATTCCAGCACCCACCAGATTTGAACCTGCATGGATGCAAAATTTATCGTGATATTTTTTCACTTAACTGAAAACCGTTTTGACACTAGGCCACTGCGGTGCCCAAAACTGAAAATCAACCCCCCTAATAATTAAACCCAAGCTGTGTGACGTCAAACTCGAGCCTCACATATGGTGTGCAACGTTCTCTTCGGTGCTGTGATGTTGGATTGCAAAATCATTTCATGTTTGGTCGTGTGAATCCATGCTGCTACCTTTGTGTTACGTGCATAAAATGAGGCTCAATTGAATTATGAAACATGGCTCATTTTTCCATTTCTCTGATGTGGTTATTGCATGATGCTTTTGGGTCTTTGATGTTCTTGCAAAGTCGTGCCATCTCTTTTATATAAGCCTTTGAAGTCGGTCTAGTTATGCTGCGTAGCGATCCGCCGCACTGTTGCTCTGGCAGTGCTGACTGTGGTCACAGTGTGATACTGCAGCAGGACTGCGGATCATTTTAACATTACTGGTTCATCTATTCCATTTGATGTCTCGTTAAATTAACCTGGAGTATCCAGAAGTGATTTTAGTCCCCCCTCCAACACCCGCTACACTAATCTCCAGAATTTGACTGAATTATTTTAAGTATTTTCTGACCTCCCTTAAAGAGCAGCGATGGCTGCTGTTACAATAAGTGTGCATGAACATGATAAGTAGATAAACTGGATGACTTTCTGAACTATGCACTTTGTACCACTAGGGAGCATCAGAGGACTTTTAAGAGAATCAAAGATTTGAATGCTTTGTATTTGGCAGAGTGGAGTTTGTATTTGAAGATTTTTCAGCAGGGTTTTGGTGGAGTATGAAACTCTTTGTATGGATATATCATAACAAATGGAGGTTCGTTTAAGTTCACTGTAATTTCAGTGTAAAGAAGGAATAGACAATGGCTCACAGGGGAAGTTAAATAAGATATTTCATTATAGGTTTGCACGGAAGGGGGTTGCTGTGCCCTGAGGGAGTCTGATGAGAACTTTGAAGGCATGTATTTCAGATTTTGAGCTGAGAAACATTCAAAGAGATGCAGCTTTGTTGAGCTCTATATGTCATAAAACAGTTTTAGAAATTTCTCAAACCACATGAAGAGTCTGTGAGATGCCGGAGCAGCAGAGGAGGTCAAAAACAACAGCATAAAACAACCTTTGAGCAAAGGATATTCTGCTCCCATTTGGTTTAAAATGCCGTTTGAAGCTCACCACGAAAAAGCTATCGCTTTCATATGACGGGCTTGTTTTCAGAATTATGCATTCCACCATCCCAGCTCCTCTGTGCTTTGAAGAATAACACTTATCACGAGTAAGCTGATCACAACCCAAATGCAATTTTAAAAATTGAGCGATCAGATGTTCAGACCTAAAACCCTTTTTGATTACGATGCTGACTGAGTGGATTGCTTTTAGGCAACTGTCGACATCACAGGTTAGTTACACTTAAAATGTCTTCAGCTACAATTAACACACTTCAGTTCAGAACAGCTTCAAGCGGCTAACTTAAAATTAATGCCGCGTTTGTCTTCTTTGGCTTTGTAGCTCAGAAGAAGATTTTTAATCATTGATGTACTTTGTTATTTCGCTATATTTTGGAATATGGAAGCCATGAATGCAGAACTATTTGGAAAGACTTTAAGCATCGATGATATCCAAATTAATGGCAGCTACATTTTCTCACCATTCACATTCATTTAAAAAGTGAACAGTTAATTTTTGAGGTGACGAAAGGCAGAACTTTGTCCAATTCTTAAGAAAACAACACACCAAAAAGAACCCCAATATCATTTTAATCCATGAGTGCATTTAACATTCAAAAAAATTATACCTACCGAGAACATGGATGTGAGCTATATTTGGATCCACTGTAACCTTGTTTATGTGAGATGGGTTCATGAAATATTTGTGTTGATGAAATATTCATTGGACAGGAAGCCAGGTCAAAAGGCATTATGCCCAATAAACATTAAATTTAGTGGAAATAATAGCTGACTGCATGTTATAGATACATCACCACTTGTAAATACTTGTCACTACATGCACAGGTTTCTGTTAATTACTTAAACAGAGCATTGTGAAGAAGCCCCACATTAGCCATATTAGGAGGAAAGTAACTGGAAAAAAAATAGCATGTCTAAAAGCTCAAAGAAAAAAAAAATCAAACTCAGCTGGACTTTATTCGTCATGTATAAACACAACATAAATTACTGTTAATATGACTAGTACAGACATTTACTCAGTTTCTTAAAAAAAAAACGACAAACTGTTGCATAATTTACAAAACATGGTGTCCCTGTGCCATCCAAGACACGTCTGTGCCTTTCCCCCAACACAGTTCTTCATACCTTTACTGTCCTTTCGTCACAATGAATATTGGGTATTTAAACATGGAAACTGTTCTTTTTCTGCTTAAAAACATCTCAAAGAGAATCAGACATTTTGTTCTTTTTGACGTTTACAGTGCTAAATCTGGTATACATAGTGGTTGTTTGGTGAGGATATCTCTAACGTCAGAAGTCTCAAACAAACATTTGCTCAAGGACACTGCTTGCTCTACGAGTGTGAACTCTCGAGCCTCGTACTTCTACAGAAGTGCAGATATGCATAATGTAAACATTTCCTTTGCTCTTATACTTTCTGTAGAGCCAGACTTTTCCTGATGAAAACAAAAAACAAACAAAAAAAAACCCATAACACACCTAAATTAGCTGACTGTTTCCCCAAAGACACCACTATTCCTCTGCTTCAGAGTCCAGAGTCCAAAAAGGCTTGTGCAACAGAGGAATTGACCTGTAATTGCCATGTTAAGGCTTGGTGTAGTTATACATTTACTCTGTAGTCCCTAGGCCACAATGCACAGCATTGCTTTTGACCCCTTGTATGTTTTTCCTTTTTTTTTTTGTTCTTTCATTTTGTACAAAAACACATCAACACTCAGGTTACATAACAGCAACCTCTGATTACAGTTGCTTTTCAGTTCTTCCGCTAGTGTGTCTCTACCAAAACAAGTCTCTTTGGCAGAAAATGCACCTCGTATTGTTACCTTTTCCCAATTTCACTTTGCCGAAGAAAGTGGATGTTATTGGAGCTGTCTGCTAATTCCGGGTACTGCTCGATGGAGAGCACATAGTACCCGTCATACCCCAAAACCTTTCCACTACTCAGAAGCTGCCTCTTCTCCCCCTCTGTCCAGGGGCGGACCCCCTCCTCGCCATCTCGCACTCGCTGCTGCTCTCGTGCCCACGCACCCGCGAGGGCGCGCTGACGAGCGAGCTCAACAACCCGCACTTTCTCCTCGTCCACCGTGGATCCGTAGCGGATATGAAGGGCTAGCGCACCAGCACGAATCTCCACGTCTGCAAAACGGCGAGTCCGACTATCCATGACTGTGGTGGACTGGGAAACAGTCACATTGACGCCGTTCTCCAGAGTCTTGTGTCCGCTAGTGAGGTGCAACGCAGCAAGGTCGGCATCTGGAAGGCCCGGCTTGACAAAGTAGTGCGTGTCCCGCCCTTCGATGGTGAAGTGGAGGTCTTCCAGATAGAAAGCGTTGTTGAGGATCGTTGCAACCTTGATGCAGTCTTCACTGGCCACGTTGAGAGTGTGAGTGTGAACGCTGCCCTTGTAGATGGCAAACATAACAGCTCTTCCGATGGGAGACATTGCCGCTGAGAACCACAGCCAAGACTTTTCACCTCTGCGACCTCGACTGAGATGGACCTCTGGCAGCCGCTCGAATGACAAGAGAGAATGCGCTTGTCTGGTTACTTCCTGCTGGACCCCAGAGATGGACTGTAGGAAAAGTGCAGTGAAACGTTAACGCCTGAACATGGCAGAACCTGACTCTCCAGGCCATTTAGAACCAGCTCCTGCTCTGCTTCAGAGAGTTTTTCATCCCTGTCTAAGATAATGGTGTTTTCAAGCTGTTTTCAAGTAGATATATCCCCCATGACAATTTTTACAGCGACACTTTTTGTGTTAAGGCCTTAGACCAAAGAATCATAAATAGCTTCAAAAGATTGTTGTAACATTAGCAACACCAAAATATTACATATAAAGTTAGACAGTGTTAAAATGCGTTCAACTGGCAACTAAAACAGCAAGACAGAGGAAAGTACACTGTGCTTATTATGCCTATTATTATGCAAATATTGTCCAATTAAAATTGATAGTCTATGAAATACATAGCAATCCAATTAGCAGATGGCGGCTTCAAAATACTGACGTATGAGAAAAACAATAGAAAACAAAGTAATGTTTTTGTTGTCTGTCTGATCTCTTACACTTTCAAAAGCAAGGCTGGAGGAGGATTAATAGTTGCTTTTTTTTTGTGCTCAATATGCATGAGAGATATTCAGTTTACCCACCGGCAGATCATCCCAGCGCTGACTCTTCCTCAGTTCGTAGGATGGCATGCTTAAATCAAACTTTGGGACTGGAAATCCAGGGATGGTGTTGTGAAGGTGAAAGCCAAAGGTTACAAGCCAGCTGTTCACATCTGTGCAAAAAAAAAAAAAATGTCAAAACCAGTTACAACATGATTTTTTTTTTTGAGAATTCAAAAAAACCTTTTCTGCTGTATATTGAGAGAAGAGAAATGCAAATGCTTCAAAACCCTGAAACTGCTAAGTAAATGCTAATTATTACAGCATAAACAAAATTAAATAAAAATAAATATGAAATATCAGCGAAGGATACAGATTAAATATGCAAATTCTAATGGATATTTTTCACTATTTTATGACAATTTAAATTATTCATGGAGAAATTCATCTGCAGAAAAATCAATAACAAAAGTAGTCATTAGTTGCAGCCCTAATAATTACCAGAAGCTTTAACTGTGATATTTCTTACCTGCAACATATTCTCTCACTTCATGGACTTTGCTGATGGGGTTGTTATTTCTGAACATGTATAAATTAAAAGGAGCTGGCTCTTTGCCAACTTTTTTCCATGTAGAGACATCAGGAACAGTCCACCTGCCAGACATTATGTCGTAATCCTGCTCCCCAAAGTGCAGCAGTTTGGTCAGGGGATCGTACAGTCCTCCGTGAAACCCGAGCACAAGCTGGAAGTCTGGGTTTGAGTCGAAGTAGACCTCACCGTATGCCGTGTACTGGAGCTGTTTGACCAGGAGGCCATTGCTGGTGAAGACAGCCAGAGGTGTGCCGGTGTTGTCACAGGCAATGTAGAACTCCTCCCCGCTGCTGATCTCCATAGCAAACAGGTGTCCCTGGAGGTCATAGTAAAGTGAGGTGATCTCTGAGCTGGAGTGGTTGTATACGTGTGTAATCCTAGCCGGGTAGCTCAGGTCTGCGTAGAAATACTGCAGGTGTTGGCCCAAGCTCGTCTTAGTGGACACTCTGCGACCGAGTCCATCATAGCGGTACTGAATCGTCCAGCCGCTGCTCTTGCTGTAGACCCGCACCAAGAGTCCTTTAGAGTTGTACTCAAAGATTTCTGCTCCTCTCTGACGGAGGAAGCCGTCTTCGTCCATTCTGTATTGGATGTCTCCAAGGCGGGTGATGCGGTCTCTCAAGTCGTAGCGCAGAGGAAGAAGTCTGGCGCTGTTTCCTGCGTTCAGCAGGTGCAGGTTTCCATTGAGGTCATACGTATAGCGCCACATCACTTTTTCGTTCAGGTACACAGTCTGGAGCTGGCCATCCACATCATACTCGTAGCTGTACTTGGTGGTGTTGGCAAAGGGGCCGATCTTGATCTCTCGCTTGGTGACTCGACCCACGTCGTCATACTGGAAAGTGATCCAGTACATGAGCGAGCGGAATATTTCATACTGGATCTCCTTGATGCGTCCATGTGCATCAAAGTGCTTGGTGTACGTCATGACTGCGGTGGATATGATCTGATTTATGTCATAGTAGATCACCCCAAACTTCCCAAACTGTTCAACCTTTCCTGAGATGTCATCAAACTGGTATAGATCGATGGGTAGCGGCGTTTCGTTGATGACGCCTTGCACGCTGGTGACACGCAGGCTGCTGTCATAGGTGTAATCAAAGCGTGCATTGACCATGCCATCCTCACTGAAGCGGAAAATCTGCCGGTCCACCAGGGGACCCACTTGGCGGTAACGAATGGAGCAGATGAAACCTTCATTCTGCAGGTTGACGGTCTTCAGCACACCTGCCGTCTCGTCGTAGGTGAAGCTCACCCTCGTGCTGTCATACAAGATCTCCGACAGTTTGTTCTGCCGGCGGTATCTGTACAGGACCCTCCGGCCCGTGCCAAGGTGAGCTACTCTCAGTAGGAGGCCATCTTCGCTGTAATCCACAGCCACTGAGGCGTTGCTCTCTGGGGGGTGATAAAGGTTCCTGTAGTAGCCCACTGACCGGATGGTCTGCATGGTGTAGCGAGCTACGCTTGGCATCGTGACAGCTGAAAGCCTGTCCAGAGAGTCAAAGTCGAATATGTACTGCCGTTGACTGTGGAGCAGGAGAACCATGGACTAGAAGGAAAAGAGCAAAATAGCAAAATAGCAAGTGTTTTCTTGAGTTGTGTAATATCTATACATAATATATGTGTAATGACAAGCTGGTAGAGTGAAGGCAGAGTGAGCAGAAAGCTCCGGTTTGAGAAAAGGGAAAACGGTATTAAAAAAAAAGAAAAATGTACTAGGTAACATTCACTATCACTGTTAACACTGAGACAGCAGGGAGGAGTGCTGCTGCCCATTGTCTAATCTGTTAAAGCAGAATGTAGAGCTTCTTTGAAAATTATATATTGATGCCAAACACTACATGACCTTCTGTCAAGTGCTGTACGTCGACTAAGAACGCCAATGTTGAAGACAAGCTGTTCTTTTAGAGAAGTTCAGCTGTGAATGATCGTCTAGTAGTCAACATACACAAGTATCTTACATGAGCAATGTTTCCTTCTAACTCCTTTTGCCCACAGAAACTAGTTTAATTAATGTACAGTGTATGCAGTGTTTGCACTGTGGCCTGTCTTCTAAAGGTTTTCCACCCTCTCTGTGAAAATGTCCTGCCCAGTCATCCGTTGCTACACAGAGGTTCCCTGTGCTCCCTGAGCTCTCTGTGTTCCTTATGTCAGACTGTTGACATGGCCTCTCCAGGTCACGCAACAAAAGGATGCAGCTGGGAGTGGCTGAGGAAATCTCTGCATGTTTTTTTTTTTTCTGTAGCTGAGCATCTCAGTGCAATCTTTAAATACACTCCACAAAACAACAAAAGGGTTTTTTTTTTACAGCTGAAGAGTGACAGTGTACATAATTTACATACATAAACAATGTACATAATTTAACCTCAGTGTATGCTGTGGAAAATATACAGAAGGAACCTACTTCCTTGCTAAATAATACAGAATACTCTAAAGCTAGGAGCAGACCAAGAAACTACCTGAAACCTACAGAGTGGACAAATCACAAAACCCAAACATCTGCATTTTTTTCCAGTCATGGCGGTCAGAAAGTAACAGATATTTAACAATTGAGTAAACACAGTTATTAAATACGTGAAAATTGTGCTCTTGCAGGATTTCATATAATCATAGCCTGCCAGTCACCCAGTGTTTTGTCTCTGTATTTACTCAGTCTTTCCATTTCGAGCTGCTAAGACTAAAACCCGGTGCAAACAGTCATTAAGTGTGGGCTGTCCAGTCTTTGTAAGTTTGAGCTATATTTTTTAACTGTTTTTTGAAAGGGACCATGGACAATATCAAACATACATGTTACCGTTTGATGGATTGTACTAATTTTCTTCTTCAGTCTCTTGGCAGGTCACAATTAAAACACACACACAGTGACAGAACAGCACCAAACAAACAGGGCAAGGATGCATGATACAACATAACATGCAGCAGTACAAAACAGTTCTCTTCAGGCTGTACGCACAGTGATTTAAAGAGTATACTGTTCTGTTACACATGTACTGTACCCTGTACACTGCTGCCAGTGCATTTCGAGTCAGTTCAGGAAGCAGAGCTTAGGATACTGCCAGCCGACACTACCTGCTGACCAGAAATATGTCACTAATGATTGTTACTATGGTCATCAGCCCTACTGTTAATACATTCTGCAGCCTTTTTTCCTTGGTTAACCCCCGACATACTGCAGAAAAGCAGTCGCTCTAACCATTTTATGTCTTATCTCCTCAGATTACCCCAGAATTTTAATTACTGAATAGGGGATGAGGTACAGCTCATCGATGCAATCTTTCTAAACACTGTTATATCTAGAGGTTGTAAATGATGCTCATAAGTCTGCAGTTAGTGTAAAGTGATTACTGTGTTTTACTAAGTACCTCTGTAAGAAGCAGAATTATGTGCATGGAGCTGGTGATTATTTCAAAATAAGCCTCTTCAGGGTGACCTTTGGTACATGTCAGGGTCTTTATTCATCCTGTAGTGATAATGACCTGCCTGCTGTACAATGTGTCTTACATATTGCTTCTTCTGGTCATGTAATTTTCTTACCTGCTCCAGGTAGGTGTAACTCCATATCTTCCCATCAGCAAACACCCTGGAAACCAGGCGGCATTGGCTATCGTATTCGAGTCTCTCAGTGGTGGGGCCTCTCTGCAGGGCACTGATTTGCCCACTGCTAGTGCGGCTCACATTAACCGGCAGTAGCTTACTGCTGGGCACCCAGAGCACTGGGTGGCCCGCTGTGTCGTATATAATCTTTAAGAGGAACTTCCTGTGGTCATCATAAATCTTCTCCGTCCTCAGGGTGCGATCATAATCGACGGAAAGGATGTTCCGTCCGTTCACCTGTGGGAAGGATTCAAGAATGTGTTAGAGAAAAAAACGACTATTCCTTCTGCTGCTGCTACTCGTGATAATATTTAATAGATGCACTTAAAAATGTACATTGTTTATACAATAGTACAATATCAAGAAGAATTTCCTGGTTTTGATAGCACTGATCATTGTCCATGGTGCTTTAAACTGTATTCACAATGATTTTCACTACAGTTGTCACAGAGATTAACACCCACTTCACGAGGCTCATTAAACTGAGAGACACTCTGGCGATTGTTCAGGTACACTTAAATCACAACCTCCTAAATTTAGTGGAGACGAAAATTACTCAGAGGCAAAGTAACCACCCAAGTTAAGTTCATGAAATACCGTAAACCATAAATCTGCGTGTCAGATTCAAAGGAGGAGGAATAAGGAGAGGTGGACCTCTGCACAGTACTAGAATATTGATGACCCTCTACATCAGGAACTAAATGTTGATGTGACTCTTAAATTTCAATGGAAAGAAAAAAAATATTTTTGGAAGGTTATAATAAGGACAGTGACACAGCTACATAAAACAACAGCTGTCATTTTTTTGGACAGTTTGATCTCACCAAGCGTCTGTGCCATAGTGCACCTACCACCGAGGTAAGCAAGGCCGCAGGAAAAGCCCACTTTTGCATGCACGAGGTGCTGATCATTCGCATGTGCCACAGAGGAAGAATCAAACATACCCTAAGCTTGCGTCCAAACACGATAACTTTCCCTCTGGCTTGTTCTTTCCGGAAGCGCCACTCAACCAAGTTTTGCCCACTCTCGCCTGGCAAGCTCATGTTGCGTCTGGCTACAGTTGGATTGGCAGCGCCTGCCAGGATGTGGGGCTCTGTCTGGTAGTGGGTGTCCATCCCGTTGGCATAGGTAATCCTCAGCGAGTTGTCAAAGCCCACTTGATAGCTACTTCTACATTGGTCTGTTGATAGTAAACAAAACGGGAACAAAAAGTGCAACTTAGAACAGAGAAATAGGTAATTACACCCCAGAATGAATGTTATTGGCATTCTCCTGAGCTAAGTATTGGTTGAACTTAATTGTCCTTTAAGTCCGTTGTATTTCAAATTAGACTATTTTCACACAAAAAGAATCAACATGAATGATGTGCTGAAATAACTGGACCATCTGGCTCTGGCGGAGAGTAGAAACCATTTAGATACAAGGTTGATGTGTCTCCCCGACACGCCAAACCCTGCACACTGAGAGAGTAATCATTTACACTGTCGTCTGTCAGACCCTCTGAGCTGTGATGATACACGACTTAAGCTTACTCAACATTGCCCCGGCGACCCCTGAAACAATGACAAATAATGGCTTACAAAATAGCTGCCTGAGTTTGGAGGATGAGCGTTGCGGCCTTACCCTGAGCCAGAGTGTAGAAGGCACGGATGGTTGAGGTATTTGTGGTGATGCTGATTTCTTCCTCCGTCATGGAGCTTTCAATGTCCACAGTCAAAGCGCTGTATATGTCTGCGTACAAGTTATTCACCATTCCAGTGGGGAACGTCACATTCATGAGCCGCCCTTCACTGTCATAGCTGTTTGACAAAAAGAACATCAAATGACAAAGCTGATATGTATGAGGGCTCTCAATGCATTCAATTATCAGCTCTTTTATACTTGTTGAGTAAGGCCGTTGACTTTATTGTAATTAAAATGTCAGGTTTTTTTTATGTTCAGTTTCCAGAGAACAAGTGACAGGGCGTCTGCATCAACCCAAGGCGCAATTCAAATATTTGATATGGGAGAATGACACGTCTCACGAGCTATCCGTTTCATGTGAATTTGTATGAATTAATTCAATTATTTAGATGATTGATGTGTCATTATAATCTCAACTGAATGCTTTGCTTTTTTTAGTCATAGTGAGGCTATCATTCATGGCACAATGTGACATGGCCGCGACTTTCACGAGGGAGAAAAAAATCAATCACTGAGAGGCCTTGCTACAAAAATAAAGTGTCATTTTGATTGCTTATTAAAGCAAAATATAATCACGAGTCTGTCATTTTGTTCAGTTTTACTTTTTTAAAATGCATGCGTGTCAAAACAACATCCCAACGTAACCAAGTCTTCTGGTTCTCCTCTGCTAACTACAACATTATTGAACACATGGTTTAGTCAAGTAGGTAAGAAGAAAAGGTAGCATACTTTATGGATATTGAGTTATTATAGTCTAACTAGGCTATTTTACAGATCTGAGGCGAATTTTATAATTAGGTTTCAATTAAATGTGCAGCCTGAAGCATTTTGCAGGTAAGTACGGTTACCAATTATAGAGTAAACTTGTACTGAGCTGTGGGACAAGAAAGAACACACACAGGGTGACACACATGCAGGTGTACACATGTTGCAAACTTTTTTTGTCTTTGTACTTCATGACTTTAGGTTTTAGTTTAGAGTTTAAAAAGCGAATCTAAATATTAGTGTTGTCCTGACTCTGCAAGGCCTTCTGATCCAGGAGAGGCAGGTTTTTTTTTAATTCTCACATACATTATCTGCCAGAGTGCAAAGTGTATTTGTTTACATAATTAGCATTAGTATGCACAAGTAGGAGGGTTTTTTTTTAATTTGTATCATGGGCTGGTTCCAGATGCATAAGGCCTAAATGAATTGCAGCCTAAATCAGTCCGACTTTGGCAAGTGATGTAAAGATTCCACAGAATGAACTTGCCGGTCTCCATCATACTCACTCGTAGAAAGTTGTCCAGCCAATCTCTGACGTCTTTGTAGCCAGCAGGCCGTTGTTACCGTGGTAAGTGAGAAGCACGAGCTCCTGGCCCTGTGCTGTAAGTGTTTTCAGTCCGCCGGTGGTGCTCATGGTCAGCCAGATCACCTGGTTGTCAGGGGCGACGATACGCACCGGCGTGCGGTTAGGATCTCTGCGGATTCTCAGAGTGTTGCCGCTGCTGTCAGTCACGGCTGTGATGTCATTCTCTGTGCTGTAGCTGAAAGTGTATTTCAAGTCGCCAGTGAGCAGGCTGGCAGTGTGCTGGTGGGTGCCGTTGCTGTCGAACATGTACAGCTCCTGGGCATCGGGGGAAGCCACCTCGTATGTACCCGCGCTGGAAGTCAAAGTTGGCCCGTTTCTAGAGATGGCCCGGATGCGGATGTTGCCCAGGTCCGCCACATAGAGTGTTCCATCTGGGGCTGCCACTAAAGAAGATGGAGCATTGAGCCTCGCGTCTTTGGCATAACCGTCCCCTGTCTGGTAACAGTCGCAGTTGGCATCGTTCTTACAATCGCAGTCAGAGGGAGCCCCGGCCAAATGAGTGATCTCGCCATCCACAGAAACCTTTCGGATCCTGCTCATCTTTCTCTCATCTGTCTCTGCTATGTAGATGGCCCCGTGGTAAGATACAGTAATGGAAACGGCAGATTCCAGAGGGGTTAACTGCGCCCTCTGTCCGCCGGCCACACCTCGCTCCAGGCCAGCCAATGGGCAGTGGATAGGGCGGCCAGCTGCGATGCTCACTTGACCATTCTCTGTGATGCGCAGCACAATATTGTTGTCCAGGACATACAGCGAGTTGTCCATGGGGCTAACAGCTAGGTCTGTGGGCCACTCCATAATCACCTGAAACACAGGACATAAGTAGATCGTTGTCTATTGTTGTCTATAATCGCTGCTGCCTCACATTGGTCATGACTCATAATTCATTTAAACTGACATTCAGAACAACTTAAGCTGTTAATAAGTTGTAGACAAAGTCTTGCTCTCTCAAGCTATCCTCTGTTCCACTAGCCTCAGACAGACAATGTATTCCCTCATAGAAGATGACTTTTATCTGTCTTTCTGTTCAGATAATTCTCCATCATGTCCTCTCTCCCTTCTAGTTTTCCACTAAAGTTTTATCAGGCTGCCGCTGAGATTTCAAACTAAGTGAAGTGTCAGGTGTTTAGCCCCTGTGTGGCTATAGTATAACTGCCAAAATAACCCTGAGCATGCATTTCATACCGTCCTGCCACTACTGCTGCATTAGCTGGTGCTGCAAACTAAGAGAGGAGCTCCCCATTGGGTGATCAGTTAAGTATTTTAAATTAAGTACGAAATAAATTCACACATTTAAAAAAAAAAAAAAAAAAGATATCAGAATTAACCACGTCTTGGAAAAACAACAAGTAGATATTACGATCCGAAGCTTTAACCACGGCGAACCATCACAGTCTGCTTGTCAGAAATGTGTCGGTGAATAAAAGGCTTCTCCTAACAGCACAAATGACGGGCCTGGCCTTCAAATACATAACGGTGTCATTAAAACTGTCAAAATGCTCCTGAATTGTGCTTTCCCACAGGGTGATTAATAATAAAACAAACTGCCTTTAAGGCTGCCACCAGTTAAGGTGCACTGAGCCAATTCTCTAGCTGGGATGCCTGAGGATAATAGCGTCTCGCCAAAACCTTGTCTTTATTGGCTCAAACCAAATGACTTGGTTAATTAGCAAAAAGTGACAAGCTTAATCCTTTGTCTTTATGTTCTCTTATGTCCTTCCCCCTTCATGTTCACAACCCACCCCTCCACACACACAGATTGTCTCTCTTCTATTTACATTAAAAATGTTCTCATGCTCCCAAAAACACCTTTAATTTGTCTCTTGTCCTGTTGTCTTTAACAGGACACAAGAATAATGGTGATATCAGCTGTTGGGGTCGTTTGGTTTTGACTCTTGCGGTCCTTCCCATCTACTTTTGAAGGGTTTTGTTTGTAGTCTTGCACTCTCGTTTTGTTAGCTGATCTGAATTACAACATTAGAAATCTAATTAAAATGTAAATTGGTTAGTTAAAAAACAAACCAAGAAAAAAAAAGCCTGCACAGTTATGTCTGGTGCACGCATGTAAGAGGCGGGAGAACCTGATCCTGCGGCAGTTTCATTCTCCACAGCCAAAACACCGAAGAATTCACTTTCTGCAGAAACACGCCGTGAATGCATCCATTTTCATATGAAAAGTCTTCTTCAGTTTTTTTTTTTCTTCATTATTCATCTTAAGTCAAATCTCAAATCTCTAAAGGTGTGAAATGAGGAGCATTATTAATGTTTAAGTGCACGAAGCTGCACTGTGAAGAGTGTCATGATTTTGTAATGCTGTAAGCTGCTGTGCAGGGACAGCTCATGTCACCTCCTTCACAGGTAGAAGGTAAATTTTGTTGCTGGCCGTCGCCAGGTGCTGCAGAGGAAAAGGGTTTGTGTGTGGCAAAGCGAGCCCTGCATCATTATCATGTGTGGTGTAAGTGTCCTCAAACCTGAGTATTTCTAGTGGAACACTGAACACTAATTCAGCTCCAGCCACATCAAAACAAGCCCCCCAAACTGAGTAATTATTCTTCCTTCCATATCATCTGCCGTGACCTGAAAACTCATCTCAATAAACACTTCATGTCTCCACTTCCTGCTTGAATCACATCTTCCTTCTAGCACATATTTTCCTCCTGTACTTTCAGAGAAAATGCTCTGCTCTCGTCGAGCTGCGGAAAAAAAACAAAAAAAAAAACAACGTAATCTCTGTTTCCTCTGTTGTTTCTTCGCCTCCTGATAATGTTGGTATTCTAGGAACTGGGGCTTATTCCACCGATGTCACTGTGTGTTTCTCTGGATTTTATGTTTCACATGCGTTTTAAACAGGAAATCCTCATTGAGATTCTCTTTTTTTTAGAGTCTTCTGTCTAAGACAGGAAGCAACAAGGATGCTACAAACAAAGAAAATGACATAAAATCTCTTGCAAGGTCAGAGTTAAACAAAAATGGGATTATAAAACTATAAATAAAATGATAAGCATAATTCAAAAGAGCACATCCTTGAAACAAACTGAAGAGCCACTTTAAAAGCAACCTAAGGCCAATCTAAAACCATCAATATAAATAAGTAGAAATGATCTAATGCTACCAAATAATAAATGAATTACCCTAAAACATCCGGATTCTAATATTCTAGCAGCCACAAGGGAGAGCATATAGCTTGTGCAGCAGTGATTTAAATTCCCAGAGAGAGACCAGGTTTTGCAATTTCAAATTTAATTGCGCAAGGTTCCAGACAGACGGAGCAGCATGCAAAGAAGCTCTTTCACCCAGTTCACTGAGGAGTTTGGGAACTGTTAATAACAACATAGACGCTGAGCTAAATGTAAAAAAAAAAAAAAAATGCCCCTGCATGTCTTGCTCTCGCTCAATAACCACTTGCCCAAAAAGATCATCATTCGTGAAAAGAGATGAGTTATACTGCATATATATATACAGTTATATAAGGCTGCATGTCAGTGATGAGTCACGGGTGAGCAAGCTGAAAGAGGGCCAGAGGGGCGGGGGCACCAGGTGGCGCTGTGACATGCCCTGTGTCAGCACACAGGCAGAGTTAACTGTCCGTCACTTGTGAGTGCAAGTCACCTGATTGATGTCCATGCTGTTGTCACATGTCAGAGGGCGGGCCGACGTCAGGTCGTTGGAGCCGAGGAAAGTGGAGATGATGCCGTTCTGGTCCACCTTTCTGATTGTGGTGCCATCAACAAAATAAATCAGGCCATTCTTGTCTACGGCGATGCCTGTTGACATCAGGTAAGAGGGAGAAGAGAAGAGAAGGGAGGGGGGGGCTTGTGATAACAGGAAAACAGGGTAGATATGCGGCATCTCTGCTTGCATGACTCAGTGGACAGAACACGATGGATACATGTGTCAAGCTTGCCTTCCCATTATTCAGGTCACTGCAAAAAGCACAGCCGTCAATAATTCATGGGCTGCTTTTCTGGTATTAAATAATTTCTAAGGCAGAAGTGGGAAAGGCTGTATTCAAACGGTATATATGCACTTGCCGCATCTTGTAACCCTCCTCTCTAAAAGAGGACCTCGGGAGGTGGGGGTGTCAATGAGTGGTGAGTTTGGGAGATTTTTTTGACGTCGGCAATCATCAACAATCTGCACACCATTTGAGAAATGAATGAGCGAGGGAGCGGAAATGACAGCTTTGGCCAATTTTAGATGAAAGGGGTGAAAGACAGGCAGTTGCCATGGTGACAACTGTGGACTAAATTGTCTCAATGATTGAGTGTCAGCTCACAGTTGTAAGTTGCAGCCGCGGCAGTGTGGAGTTGCAATAACCATTTGTCCCAAACTGGGAAAATACATTAACGGACCACGCCAGCCTCTCCATCGCTCTCCGTGTCACCGTGCTGCCTAATAGAGACCAGCACCTATGGGAATTCAATCATACCTCACATGCAAGGAGACTCTTTTTCATTCTCTGCATCACGCTTTTGGCTTTAATTCAAAAGACCGACACCTGCTGATCACAGGAACATATATGCATAACGGAAGTTGGTTCTTTAGTTTCTGGAGGATTTAAAATGTTTTCAATAAGCTTTTACTTCATTCATACCTCCAGATAATAATTTCTCTTTCGACCAAGTCTTTAAAAGCTTCTGCGGAAGGTGAGTGGTTTGCCTCGACCTGTGGCTGGGGTCTGCGCGAGATTGCTTTCTGCTAAAACATTGACGAGCGCAGGGAGCCCGCGGTGAATCCTTGGGAGCTGGCTATTTGACAGTCTGAGATTCTCAGACAGATGAAAAGTGTCACATTTGAGCAGAGTTCACCAAATGTCTGAGGGGAGAAAAAAATGAAGCCATCTGCTGTTTCTTCCCTGGTCTCGGCTTCCACCCACTCCATCATTAGAGTCGCTCCCTCAGATTGCCTTCACTCAAGCCTTTATCACCCAGCTGAAGCTGTGCTATTGCAGTTGGCATTCAGAGTGGGCAACGACTATCGCAAAACAATTCATCCTAGCTTTTTCATCCAGAAGAATTTATGGAAAAGTGAGCAATCCAAGCACAAATGGCCATGTGCGATTTGAATGCGAACAACTGGTTGTGCATAGCGGGCATCGACTCGCCGTTACTTACAGCTTTAAAGGCCTGAAGACTTTCAGACGAGCTGTGAGGAAAAAATCTTGAAGTAACATTTCTTCAAGTATACACTTTAAGGGTATTTACAGGAATATCCAATTATGCAAAATAAATTATGCATTATATTTCTGGAGGTTAAAACAACAACTTCTTGTTAAGCAGCAGCAGTACACAGCCTTAATTCACACAGGGTCTGGTTTTTTTTTGTTTCTTTTTTAACTTGAGAGTCCTGCTTACTTTTATTTCAACACATGAACCTCAACAAAAATTCACCAATTAAAATCAGTCAGGCCGGAGCTGGCACAGACCCCAGTGGCACACATAAATTTCAATTTAGCAGTTGCCACTCCTGACTAAGAGACCCATCACTGTGTCCCGCCCCTTCATTTCAGTACAACATCTTCATTAGTGTTAAACCATACCTTTGGGCCCAGTGAGAGAGGCCTCTGGAGCTTTGCCTCCATCGCCACAGTGGTTCTCATCAAAGGGCAGACAGTGCTCCCCGGTTCCTGCCACCACCTCCGCATTTGACTGCAGATCCTTGGTCCCGGTTAAGGTTTTTGGTCGGTAGATCCTCCGGGAGTTTGTGTCTGACACGTACAGCTGGCCAGTTACTGGATCAGTTGCCAGGTAATACCGGTGTGCCGGGTTGTTACTGCATTCAAGACAGACACTCGGTTACATATAATACATTGTCCCTTGAGTTTGCAGACACTGAAGATTTTTCTTTAAATGCACTTTTCTTACAGTGCAGTCAAATAGTCCTTTAATGGTGCTACATTTACCCCTAAATGTGATGTAATGCTATAATCTCTGGAAAATACCTGAGGTCTGTAAACCCCAACTGACCCCTGATGAAATTTAGCCTGATTTTCCCTCTGAATAAAACATTTAGAGCCAAGAATATTCCAGGGTTGATTACATTACGCCTCTCCAGAGGACGTTTTCAGTATGCATGTTGTAGTTGGGTAGACAGAAAATACTTTTTGCAAAAAACTCTCAGAGCACTGAAAGGAATGTAGAAAAGTGGATTCTTGAAATACAGCAAATCCTTCATACATTGTATTAAACTTAATGGAGTAAAGGAACTTTCTTAAGGCTATTTTCCAAATTATATTTAAAGAAATGACGGAAGGTCAATGCCAACTTTCAATCATGCTAAGTTTTGTAGCATAAGCCTTTCACACATAGAGGTCCTTTTCTTGTATATGTACGGGTTTTAACGGTATAGTTGCACATCAACCACCACAGTGGACGCCAGTGCGTCTTCCCTTACACTGCCACCCACTGGCCAGCCGTTGTAAGTGCAAGACAAATGTCTCAAAACCAAGAAGGCCGACGGAAGACCGGGAATGCTGAGCAGCTCAGGAATACCTCGCCAATCTTTCTATAATAGTAGACCCTTGCAGGTAAATAAAATTTGGCAACATCAAGTAACAACTAAGGAGTAGGCTAGTACAATTGTTAAAATTTCCATTGGTGTGTTAAATACATATTTTTAAAGTTGAGAACTCACCGAGTCGATATGTGAAAAACTCTTCAACTCTTTTTTTTATGCCTAAAGACTAATAAAAACACTCAGGGAAAAAATCTTGACTGTGGATGTCATAAATCATGCATGAAAGCGTTAAGCTCTCATGTTATTGTCTTAAACATCATGTTGGCTAATTAAGTGTAACTTTTTTCACAGTCCAGTTGCAGCTTAAAATAAAAGCCTTATTATCACTTTAAAATTAGCAGCAACCTTGTCATTTATGTGGATAATGAACTGAAGAATAATGTGAAAAACTGTGTGAAGATTTTCCGCAGCTGATAGAAAGGGTAGAGCCTTTGTGAATGAAAAATGACAGACAGAAAGTGAGACAGAAGGTTGAAGTGGTGGAAGTCAAACAGAACTGAGCAGGATACCACTGTTCACAAAGCAGAAATGACAACGTGCGAGCCAGATCATTTCATTTGTTATTACTCCCCTGTGGGGAAAAGCCTTTGGAAATGACAGAAATGACTGGCTTATGTTAACAAAGTGCAACAACTAATGGCATTGCATCTGGCTCTGCTTATTTGCATTCTGCCTCTTAATGGATCTAACCACTTTTTAATCACAGAGCAAACGTGTCAAGGATTAGGAATCAAACGAGTTTACAGCACATCATTGACTGGTATTTAAAATTTTGAAGAAATTATCATTTTCTGTGACAGCCCCTTTTAAACAAATTCGAAATACTGAAAAAAACGTTGAATTAACCTTTTCTATTAAGGCAAGGCTGATACATAGCAGGTGCTTAAGTGTCATTAAAGAGCTAAAAACAGAGGCAGTTAACATGAAAAATAGCTTGCTTTACGTGCAGTCGTAAACATGGCTTCTCTGGTTGTACTCCAGCTTAATGGTACCTCAGTCAATACTGGTTGGCTTCAGAAGTGGGATAATGTGATGGCAAAATAAATGTGGCAATGAAACATCTTTGTAAAATGATGAAGATGGAGCCATAAAACCTGACAGCTATTACGAGTCAAGGTAAATGCTCAAAATAGGTGGCTGCTATCAAGTTCCTATAAAGAATTCAGCAAGACATACATTAGTAACCCTTTCTTTTACAGTCAACCTTCAGGTGGACACAATAAATGAAACACCTGTATTCCATTATGCAGTACGATATAACAGCCCTGTGATAAATCTCACATTTGTGAAGCTTTTGATGTGAACGCAGATGTTTGTTCAATTTTAAAGCTTTATTATGTCATTCTGCTTTTAATATTTTGGTACGACCGGTTCAGGTGTTGACTGTGACTCGTGCAAGATTCGTGCATCCTCCATTACATCTCAAAAGTTTTATCATACCGGTCTCAAGCTGTGGCCCAGGTGCTAGTCATCTCCTGATTGGACGAGCACAATGCCGTGGTTGCCTTGCAGGCAATCACAAGCCGCCAACTGATCCAGAATTCAGCAGCCCTAATGGTATCACCCTGCTCGAGCTTTAGTGTCACTACACTCCCTCTGGCCTCGTGTGGCTGCAGGTCCCTTTACCTTCAACACTTTGCTGCTAGCCCATCATGCCAAAAATGAAATATCACCAGACTGCAACCAGCCTACAGTAACAGCGGTGGCTGTGGTTCAGGAGGTAGAGCGGATCGTCAGCTGATCACAGGTCTCGTGGGGTGAGGTTGGCACCTCCTCCTGTCCACATGTGAAAGTGTCCTTGGGCAAGACACTGAACCATGGTTTGCTCCTCAGCCACAAGCCAGTGCATTCCTAATTGCCGGTCCCAAGGGTTGCGTCTGGAAGGGCATCTGGCGTAAAAAGTCTGTCAAATTCAATATGCAGATCATTTAAAGAAAAAAAAAAAAGAATTCCACGCCAGGTTGGGTGGGGCCCAGTTTGCCAGCGCATCTGGAAACAGATGATCCTCCATGGAGACCCCTAATGGGGAGCAGCCGAAAAGAAGAAGACAGCCTGCAGTTAAACCCAGTCCTGCAGCAGACTCTCTCCAATCTGCTTCTCTACCAGGCTGGAGTCATGCTTCTTCCAGCCCACACAGAGGAGGTATCATGGGTAGCAAACAGCAGGTAGACTCGCAGCGGAGCCGACGTGCACGACTCATGCTGACCCGAGCCTGGAGCGAGCCGAGGTTGAATCAATTCTGGATGGAAGGCGGGCTTGATACTGACTAGGAAAAGTTCTTGTAAACATTATGCAAGTTGCCTTAAAGAAATCTAAAAGAAACGGACGTGTAAATGTCTTCGAACAACTCGTGCTCGTTTCTCTACGTGCAGCCTGAAGGAGAAGCTCAATTTCAAGTAGCTCTGTTTTCTAAATGGTCGGGGTCTGTTCACATCGTTCTTTGGTCTGGATTAAAGAGGTCTAGTCCATTTCTCAAAAACAAACCCGAAGGAAACACTAAGTCATGTGGGCTGACAGTGACCTGAAAAGTTGCGGTCATCTCTCCTCCATCATCAGAGCTGCACAGAACTTTGAAGTTCTTGGTGACTGATATCAAGCCGTGTTTCACTTCACCGCACCGGAGGGCTTTATTTATCTTCTGCCGGTCATGTGGAGCTTACAAAACTCACGAGGAAGCGCGGGACACAGGTATTGATCAAAACTGTACTGCATCTGATCCGAGCAGCTAGAACTGAATGAAGGGGAAGCAGTGTGTCCTGTAGTGAAACAATAAAGGAAGAAACTGCTGGGGTTTTCAGCAAACAGCTCGGCCCAATTAGATTTTAAATTCGCACAGAAGTCACATCCGCATCACACAATCCCGTCGTCACACCGGAGACGACACCACCTTGACAGCCAGCTTAACGAAGTTACTCCAGTTTCCACCGTGTAGCACCTCTGGCGCTCAAGGTCCAGTTAATCACTGGGACAACTTAATTGCCGCCAATGTGCATCCTCAGCTGATCTGAAGCTGTTGTCTTAATCATGAATACAAAGCAGTTGCTTTGTGTAAGCCCCCGTGGATAAGATCATCTGCCAAACACCATCACTATAAATGTAATTATACTGTAAGCTTCACACTGTCACTGCTTATTGCAGTGCCATTGTATTGAAAACATTACTGTAGATGCATATATATATATATATATATATATATATATATATGTGTGTGTGTATGTACTGCATTTACAGGACTTTTTTATACTTATACTCAGAAATACTTGCAGTGTATGTTGTAGCCATTTCATCAATAGTGATATTGCACAAATTCTGACAGACTGTGCGTTCTTCCTCTTGTTTAGATGTAATCAAGCTGTAACTGGCTTGTTATAATTACACATGGTAATCACTGGTATTAAAGGCAGGCGACTGTAAAAGAAAGTTATTCATGTACTTCTAAAAGAGGATGATACAGATGGTGACGTGCCAAGCATACTGAGGCGATGTGCACTAAGATAATACACCTACCTGTGTCTAAAGTCTTTATTTCTATGACAGGGTGCAGAGGGAGCAGGAAAAGAGGGGGAAAAAAAGAATCAAGACAATGAAATTAGTACATCTTAAAAGGATACTTCTCATTTTCAAGGTTTTCTTGTCGCAGGAATTACTTAAAGGCTTGACTTGATTTTTTGCTAAAAGCCGTCTTATTCCTCGCTGAAACCACGAGGAGTAAGCGCTAACAAGGACTCGAAATTTAGCACAGAAATGCACTATTTTTTCTTTTACCTCGCAGTGTCTAGTGCGGAAAAAACAAGCCGCTGAAATTTGGAAAGTCAAAGTATCCCCTTGAAGAATCAACAGCCACAAGAGAAAGTCGCAGGCGATGACGTTCGGTTTGGCAGAATGCGGAGAAGACTGTGGCAGAGAGTTACAGCCCACAGAGAGGGAAATATGTACTCATATCGTCATAAAGCCTCATCCTGCATTACGTTTTTCTCAGTTTGACTACTCATACTGAAGCATTGATTCTGCTACTGAAGCCAGAATGTAAATACTGACTTTACACTGTAGAACGGAGAAAGAACGAATGGAGTATCTTATTCAACAGGCATGCATCATGCACACCAACAACTGAAGCCACTTTGGTCTTTAAATGTTTGGATGAAACATCAAATACAAAACAAGCAAATATTGATATATTATGCAAACAAAGTGGCACTTTTTCTTTTACTGTACTAGTTTAAATCTGCATTGCAGCTGCCATCAAGTGCGAACCGACGTTTTCCTTAGTGTGTCTTTTACATCAGACTAAATTGAATTCGGCAAACGGAGTCTTCATAGCAATGTTTTATGTTTCTCTCCTTGTGAACAGAGTAACATAGTTGCTTGGAGGCATGAACCGTGTCTTCGGTCATTAGTTATCTGGGAAACAGTTGCTGAGTGTGCAGCCTCCCCTACAGCAGCACCCTGCTTCCGATGCATACTGTTAAACACTTCCCCAGCTGTCCTGCAGTGGCTGCACAGGTGTGCCAGCAACCGTGGCACCCCCAGAAATCTTGGGGTGGCACGCACAGTCGGTGGCAAGTACTGGTGATTAGGGGGGGCAGCAATTATATCAAGGTGGCCATGCCCCCTCCTCTCTTGGCGGTGGGTTCCTGAAGTAGCCAGCAGTGTTTCCCCGCTTAGATTTTTGGTCAACATCCACCCTTGAAATCTCAACACTAATTTCCAAACCACTTGTTGTCCAGCAAGTGTGGCGACCGACGTCCTTTCAGGGCAGGTTTCATATGTTTGTCATGTATGTGTCTCATGAAGTATGGTGGCCCAGTGTACATTTAATCAACATCTGCCACTTTGGAATAAGCCAACTGGCCGAGTACGAGCCATTGCTGCGAGGAGCCAAGTTGGCAGGAGGGCGTAAATCATCCCAATTCCACGCCGAAGACAGGATGTCTTTCCTAATTATAGAGATGGATGGGGAAAAGATTTCAAATTTCTATGGGTTGGGGAGAGATGTGTGTGACTGAAAGTCTGTCCACCAGGTCATTTTAGTTTCCCTCTCCCAGGCAGGACTGAATGCAGAAATGTAAACAGTGATCTAAATTCTCTAACTGTCCACGTTTTTCATGCTTTAACATTTTTAGGGTTCAGCTGCAGCATGTTGCATGTGTTATTTGTCCTTGTTGAACTTGAGATGGGAAAGAAATCAATACAATACACATAAAACAAAAAGCACTCTAATGAAAAGTCATCTTTTATCCTTTCATCTTGACTTTATACAAATTCCTTCATACAAATTCAAAGGTTGACACTTAAACCTTAGAATTTAGATGATTTGTTGAAGGAACAGAAGCTAAAATTGCAATCTTGAAGATTTTATTATTTAAATGAATGTCTGTTAAGTCACCATGCGGTAACACAAAGGTAAATGAGCCTGATGAAGGTATTGCAATATTTATATATTTGCAGTATTATGAACTGGGTGTCTGTGGCAAAATCCCCCTGAAGAAAATGCCGTATTAAGTTACTGCAAATGCAAAGTGACCAATTCCTGCTGCTGCAGCTTCACATTAAAAGCACAAGTTGACTTTTAACACGAAGTGGCCACAGGAAGTGCATTGTGTTTCTCTGAGCTTTGCACTTTCTGCTAGCTTTCACCAGAAGTGTGTCTGTAAAACAAGACAACTGACTTTTTCATCATGTTCTGACAGCGGATCAGTTTGAAATATTGCAGGCTACAATAGAACAAGAAGGAGCAGCCATAGTGAGCGGTTAGATGAAGAGCTGCAGGTGACAGGCTGCACACCTCCAACTTCTCAGTGAGCAACAAACTCCTTCCACCGTGCCCTGCAATCTGCAGACTCGTGCCGTGTGCAGCATACAATCAGATCACAGTTGCTCACAGACTGATGGAAAAAGGTAAATTATTGCCTGACTTCTTCTTTTCTTAATACAGCAATAGTTTGTTCTTCTGCGCCAGGAATTCTGTCACTACACTACTGAAATCTTTGAGGCTATCACTTTATGAATCAACAGGTTGCACAATAAGTTTTAAATCAACAAACTAACCATGTGCTCAAAAAATTCCCAACAACTAGGCCTCAATCTTACCTGAGCTCCATGATACTTGTGACGTTGCCAGATGGGTAGATTCGGCGGATGTAGTTGAAATCTCCGACGTACAGACTTCCATCGATGCCCCATGCCAGAGCCACTGGCGCCAACAGCTTGTTGCCTTGGGCCTGCCCATTACAGCTGGGGCACGAGATGCTTCTGCGCCGCCCGTTCCCCATGACAGTGGAGATCACAGGGGGCTGGAGAGAGATGAACTGGTTCTCCCCGCTGCCTTTGTAAAGAATGCCTGGGAGACAAAGCAGCAGTTATTTGCGGGTGTGAAAGTATAATTGGTGTTTGTCACTGGTGGCAAATATTGGTCTCATTATTTAAGCAGGAAGTCTCCGGAGATATATCGCTTTTACAAAACCGACATGGACAAAATGAAATACACAGGAGAGGAAAAAGACACCTTCGATTTACAGAAGGAATATTTGATACATAAAAGAAATAGATTGGACATTTTCAGAAATATACATGCGAGTTAAAGTAAATTTTAGTCAAGCCAGTTTTTTTTTTATATAGCTCAGAGTATAGCAAGGAGCTTTACAAGCACAGCATACGATACCCTCTGTCCTAACACCACCGTTTGGGATAAAGTTTTCCCCAAACTTTTCCTATATATTGAACTACTTCTTTTAAGAAGGATGTGAAAGAAACTAAAGCTTTCCCTTTTTTCGAAGAATAGATTTATCCGTGAATCTGAGGTGAATTCATGTTTAAAATGTGTTAATTATCACATATACTGCGGAATTCACTGCTATACAATTATTAAATATATTTTGTTTATATAACTTAATAATAGAATATATTCAGATATTCATTTCACTTTAGTTGTTAATACCCACAAAATGTTCTCCAGCTGACTCAAGTTATTACCGTCTAAATGTCATTTCACAAACAGAAGTAAAAATAAGGTAATTACATCCCTTCGGCTATACAGTGGAGAATGATAAATGTGTAGTTTGTTCATTACACAATTTAAGGGTGTTTAATTATGTTCCCATAGTAACTTTTACTCAACTCTAATCCCACAGTGTGTCCACAGAAAACTTCACACAGTATTACAGATCCTTCGTCTATCAGCCGGACACATTTCAGAGGTGTGAAAGGCCTTTTAATGTTGCCCTCAGGACACGTCGCGAACATGATCTCCATGAACCTTTGAGTTAGTTTTGTTTGCATTACTGTGAGTAACGATCAGACAATGATCTGATTTAAATACAGTAGCAGCGAGTGGAGGCAGCACACAGGCGAACAAGTGACCATCAATCCAGCTGATTGATACTGAACAACAGTTTAGTGCTTTGTATTATTACAGAGCCGCTTCAGTGGGTTCCGGTAATCCTTCCACAAAGATGCAGTAAATGAAATGTAAAATATCGTTCTTTTAACTTGACGGGGGGCTGCTTTTCCCCAAGTCACACAGAGAGTTGGTAAACATAAATACAGTGCAGTGTGCCCCCCCTAATAACAGCGCATACATTTTCACTGAGGACTCACCAAATTTGGTGAGTCACTACAGATTAATAATTAAACAAGAAGCAGACATTACCAGCTTTTTTTTAAGGGGGGTGGGGTGGGGGCACTGATATAGTGGGACTCTCTTCAAAGGGGGAAAAAACACATCAAAGGGAAGAAGTGCATGCTGGAAGCCCTTAATTATTCACATCCAGCAACTTGTTTGAATTCACACTGCCTCCGTCCTAATTAGCGGATCTATGGCACCGCTGAATGGCCACATAATGTCATTCTCCCACAGCGTTATCCCGTAAGCCATCGTACCCCTCGACGTATGTGAAATTGAGCGTGCGGCCATCCTGCTTGTCCCTTCCCTGATTAGTTCCTTTCATTGATTTAATTGATTGAAGGGCAAATTCAAATGAAGGCACGGTCCGGCGAGACTCCCGACAGGACGATCTGACCAATCCGTCTTTTGCATCCGAGAGCATTATACGCGAGCCCCTAACAAAGACAAATAGGTCCGGGGGACGGCTTTATGCGTGACGCCATCAAACGCGCGACCTTGGGACTATAATTGAACTGTGATCCATGCGTCTGCTCACTGAACGAAACAGTGTGATGAAAACTCTCGCTGAGCTGAAGGGTTTGACGCTGCTCCCAGAAACATAGCTACAAATAACAAATAAGCTTTGCAATCTGACCAGAATTTTAATGTCTGTTTGTGTAATAGCTCCTTAACATTCTCAGGGAAGACAAAGACGTTTGTAATATCCAGGAACCTAATGCAGTGCGTAGGACACGGATCAGCTGCGGCAGTACAGCAGTCGAGCGTTTTGGCTGACGTTCAGCTTTTTAAAAAAAGAGAGAAAAACACATTTAACGCTGAGGTCATCCTGGCACGCAGCCGTGGTCCCCTCTATTTACACTTCCATCATAGTTTACTGTACACACAAGTCTCACCATAGGCTATTAGACAGCGTAATGGAACGGATTAAATACAATAATTAATCATCAACTACCCCCCAAGATCAAGCCACACTTAATATGGACACTATACTCTTTCATTTTCTCTCTCACACACACAAGACTTCTGCTGCTCTTATGCGATTCAGCTCGAGAGTGAGTGAGCAGATTATGGTTCAGTTTTCTTCCCTCAAGGACACTTGGTCATGACACATTACTGCTGATGACTGTTGCAAGGATCAAGCTTGTGACGTCTCAGCTGGAGAGCCGCACTGATGGGAATCTGGCTCCCGACTATCTGGTGCCCCAGGCTGAACAGGGGCACTCCTACAGCGCGCGCACTGAAATAACTTTGAAGCCATTCAGTATGTCGTATCTGCTGTACTTTCACGTGACCCCGTTCTGGTACTGAAGCAGAGTTTGGGTGAAATCTATAAAACTCTGAACAACTCTTTCTCAATAATAAGAGAGAGAAGCAGAAGTACAATTTTCACAATTTGGCAAAGTTTTGTTTTTTTTTTTGCACAGACTGAAACAGATTTTGCAGAGGAGATTTCAAGTCAAAGATGGCAACTGAATGGATCAACCATTAGGGATGTGTCTGCTCATTGATTAGTAAACGGATGTGCGGAGGCGTGCTCGAGTTTTGGGTAGAAGTTGGTGAAAGAGAAAATTCACCGTTTCGCTCAGCAAAGTGAGAAAAGGCTTTTTTATGAAGCCCGAGAATCTGTTGTCTCCCTTGCTCCAAGATCACTCCAAAGCTGCTCCATCGAGCAAGCCCGTAATGTAATGTAACCGCACGTCACGCAGCTTTTAGCACATTAATAAACACTCAGACACGGTTAGACCCCATTTACACCTGGTATCAAAATGCAATCTGTGTCAGGACACATTATCAGGATAAGGAAACGCGCGTGTTGATGCGAGGTGTAAATGCATCGTCATCGCAGTGCGATCAGATCTGCCTGACCACATCCGGAGGTAGTCTGGCTCGCATTGTGTCGGCATTTTAGGGCGGTGCTGGAATCCGTGCAACACACAACACTGATGCAGATATTTGTTTTTTGGTAACATGACATCAAATTTTGAGAGCGAGCCAGCAAGAAGGGTAAAAGAGATGCCTCTAATGGCAGAGTTGCATGAAAAATGAAGCAATATGGGTGGGAAATTAATGATATGCAGTAAGAAATAACTGTGTTTGCGATGGTGTGCATTGCACTCATCTGTGCAGCTGATCTTCTGTTAACAAAGCATATAATTTATCAAGTCACAGAGTAGCTACACGCTGGTGCTGCAACACACCGGGACAAACTCACAGTATTTTTTTTATGCAAAGAAAGAAATAACAGCAACTGAGTTGGCCAAATTTACAAGAGGGAACAAATAATTAAGATTTGTTGTAGTGAGAGTTTCACAAAATGTATAAAGTTTCCCCCAACGAAACAACCCATACACTTAATTTTTTTTTAAGGGAGTCTGGAGCTGATTTACTGCCACCTCAAATGACTCACACAGCAGGTTTTGCTCTGGAGGACAGCGACCCGATCTCGACGAGGACAACGACAACGCATATATAATACCACTATAAACACCGGGTGTCGGATCATTTATTATCTGAACGATAAGTCCGGACACAAATCCTGTTTTCACACCAGGTGTAAATGGGGCGTTAGACAGGGAATTTGCCAAATGATGATGAAAAGATATTGAAAGCAATACAAAAAAAAAAAAAAAAAAATGAATGTGAGTGTAGAGACATAGCTGAAACTCGAAGGCCATTTTCTATTTATGGAAAATAAAGCGGAAAAATAAATGAAAAGAGTCATTACACAAATATTTGAGCAAGGAGAGGAAATTGCTGTAGTTCTTCTTTATTCACATTCTCTGCCTACCTCGTTCATACGGAACCGATATGTCCTCTTTACACTGGCCCAAAACTACAAGGCCGCCTTTCCACCTCCTCTGAACACGCATATCCACTGGCTGATGACTGTTTTTTCAATTGATTCCTTTCTTAGAATCATTACAGAAGGCAATCATTGCCTTGATAAAGGCTAATTTGAGATATGTAGCAAGGAAAAAAAATGCTTTAATGCCAACATCAGAGCTTCCAAGATGATTAATGGTACAAACGCAAGGCCGAGCCTCCGTACCTGATAAAAAAACTGGAGCGCCCTGAGCAATGTCACCTTGGTGACACAGAGAGAGTGCAGAGATTGGTAGGGGAGGAGCGGGGAGTGTGTCTTAATTGCGCCCTGTCCTTCTTTGTTCTCCTCTGCGCTGTGTCATTCTCTAAGATGCCACCCAGGCTCCCACGGATCCGACACGATAGAGGCTAAAAGTGGGCAGGAAAGCTCTCTGTGCTTCAAATGCAGCATGTCTCTGAGCTGTACAGTAAGTGCACTCTGAGACACTGAGTTGCTGAACTCTGGCTGTGTCCAATAAGAATCAGCTATGTTACCCTGGATAGAGACAAGTCTCAGATTGAGGGGAAGGCATATCCACTTGTAATGAAGAAAGGAGGGGCAGGAGGACACGACTAAAGCACAGACACCGGCAATTTGCCTTATCTAGCCTGACAGGCTCTGGAGTGGAGGCAGCGAGAGAGATACTGCTTCTGCTCGGGTCTTTTGCCACAAACGATGAGAGAAAAAGTCCTCAGATGTTGGAAGTGGTGCGAAAATTAAGTTAAAAAAGTTAGTTAACAAAACACGGAGTGATAGCAAATGTCTGGAGCTAAACCGCTGTGCAGCTGCAGAGGACCACCGCTCGCTAACATGTTGGGTGAAGACATTAGTCAAGGTTTACAGCATTAAAGAATCAATACTGGAGCAGCAATGAAGGCAAACAGTGATATTTGGATTCATCTTCATGCCGACCGAGGATATCGAACTGCATTCCTTGCCCAAAAACCCACGTGGGCCATAAATCTCAAATGTCAAAAAGTGGCTGAATGCAAGACTGAATAATTCAGTTTGGATTGAGAAAATCCAAGGCGATACAACAAGGTGCATACTCACAACCTCTGTGGTAAAAATGTATATGTGTGAGGGCAAAGACAGATAGGATTACAGATTGCGTTACGATACTTTGATGTGAACGCGGTGTAAACTAGCATACCAAAGTCGCTAACAAAAGCATTTCACAGTCTTAAAGGGCTCACTGTCTTTGGGTTGAGCTAATAGGATTGTGGTATGAAACCCTTTTGGCAAATTGATTAAGCTCCTGTCAGACAGGGGCAAATGAGACAGAACAACACAAGTCTGCTAAACTACTTCTGAATCTTTTAAATTTTGTCAGACTTCGCCATTTATTTTTGGGGCGGCGCTGTAATAGGACAGGGGGAAAGTGTGAAAAAGCCTTGGGGAGGCAGCAGCATTTACTGCACGAGAAAAACTCGACGCCATCTGGTTGTTGTTTTATTTCTGTCATCGCTGTTTCCACGTACAAGCACGGCCGTGCACGTGGTGATTTTTCATGCACAGTGACATCCAATTTCCCGATAAATCCAAACACGTAGCGCGGCTCGGTTTAATAAAGGATGCGGCGTGCATTAGCATATCACACGTGCTGCACCTATCTGTTGATCACAAACGCATCTCATGACAACTACAACTCCAACTGTGATGCTGCCACAGTGAAGGCTTTGGAGATGCGTGTGCTATACTTTGAGACAGGTGGGATGAAACGCGACGCACCAGCAGCAGTCAAGCTAGAGGCACATTTCAGTGTTTTCTCGCACACTTCACAAACTTCATGTTCTGGATGGCTTGACAGATTGGGTACGGCAATGGGCCCCTGTGTCTGTTCTTTTAATGTTCAACAAAGAAGCAGGACAAAGGCGCATCAAGGTTTGAACAAAGTAAAGGAAGCCTCAGTTTCAGAAACTGCGTCTATGCGTTTTACACAACCGTATCCGACAAAAGGCAGTTTGTGCAATCTCCGAGATGTGAAAGGACTGTTACACATGTCGAATACATGTATGGCATGGATGATATCAATGCGCAAACCCACCGAGTGCTGTGGGATGAATAGCGTTGCCCCTGCTAGTTGTAGGTGTGCGTGCAAGATGCTATAAAAGATTAGATTCAAGAAGTAGGCAGAGTTGAGTCGCAGTTACGCAAGCTTCCTTCCTTAAAAACAGACCTCCTCTGGTTTCCAAAATATCCGGTAACAGAAATAACCTCTGAGGTTTGCTTGAAGCTCGATGGACGGGGCCGAAGAGACAGAGGCTAGAGTCAGATTTATACTTTTGTGTCAGGCGGTTGCAGAGGACATGTAACGAGGCTCCGAAGCTCCACCAGAGCTCGTGTAAACCTCCTCGTAAATGTAACTACACACCCGGGCTGTGGAGATACCACACAGAGACCACAAGAATTACGATTGGTCAGCTCGGGGCGCTCGCGTTCTCTCCCGTGTGCTTCTGATGCCACTGGAGATAAAGAGGATACATGTAGCGATTCAAATCAATATCCGCACCATGAATAAATATAAAAGCGGCAGCCTATTTTCATGCACAATTAGCTGTGCAAACACTTTAATAGTGTGCTGTTAAACCACTGAAGCTCATTAACCTCTTCGACCTCAGCGGACCTGCTGGTGGTGCCTTATAAACTGCTACACTTTATTTACACACCGAGGTGATAAATACATACCATTTTATAATTAAAGGTTGGTGTCGTTGAGGAACGTGGAGCGTGAGGCATCGCACTTGAAAGAAAATAAATGCTGTTTCATTTTAAAGTGATTTATCCGTCGATTGCACGGAGTCCAAATGCATGAGTGGCACAATCATTACTGGCAACTTCATAGCGATGTGCACTAAAGTGGTGACAGCAGCTGACGGCAAACAGGTTGCCTGATAAAAAGCTCACTTAAAGCTAAATTTGTACACTTTTGCTGCCTTTTGAGGAATTGACTTTATGTCAGCTTTATTTCTGCACGCCACCGGGGAGCCAGTCAGGAAAGGGTGATACTCCTACCTGTTGGGTGAACAGTACGACCTCTGAGTGAGTGAGTGTAGGCGTACGATACAACTCTGAAGAGTGGAAGCTAGTGCAAAGGCGGACTAGATGTTTTGTTAAGATGTTAATACCAGGTCATGCTACACACTCCTGATGGAACATAAATGATGTTTCTTTACAAGATGAGATTCAGCACCACTTTCTTGCTCCATCTCTACATTTAAATGAAAGGCTGTGTTTAAACGTTTGTCTGCCTCAGAAGGATGAAAATTGGTTTATCTTTTCTCCAGCACGGTGACCTCTAAAAACTCATTTTTGACCTGATGATGGGAAGAGATAGGGTAGACTTTAAGAAGATACTACTTCAGTCTGCATTCGAACACACCACGCTGCGCTTCCCAATGCCAAACTGACCCACACGCTACACACACATCTGCCTGAATCTGACTGTCTAGAAACTTAAAGCTGAGAAAGGACAGCTCGAGCACAGCTCGTCCACATCTACAAATTATATCAGCTGTAACATTTGTACTGCTTTATGTTTTCTCTCCCTGAAAAATGGAAATAAAGTTGAATCAGAAGAAAAATCAATCATAAGCACGCCCGGCTCCTCAGCAGTGATGCTATCGCCGTATGAAGCATCAAACAGAGTCCCCAGGCTCTGGCTCAAGAGACTACATAATCTGGCTAGGGTGAGGAGAGCCATGACCACAGGTGTAATTACCTGATTCTGAGATGCATTTGTTGTTCAGGCAGGCTCTAACATATTCTGTTAGGTGGCAGTGAAACAGAAGAAGCCCTATATTTCGTTCTAGTCCTCCATTTCTGATCAATCGCAAATGCAAGCGATTAAGCAAGTTTTACAAACGGATGCGTAAATTAGAAATTTAAAAACTTTAGCATTAATAACACATTCAATTCCCACTGAAACAAAATACCCCCTGCCAAAAAAATAAACCAAAACATCCTTGAACAAACTCCAATCTGACAGTGTGAGACTAAGGACTCTGCTGAAGGCCACGACTGTAACCTCCGCTATTTTCAAGATGAAAGGGCCACAAATTGTGTTGGACAACTGGAACAACGACTGTGAGCCGGAGTGGGTTTAATGTCAAAACAGCGGCCTGGCAAACTGACAATGCACACTACCCCGAGGCCTACTTCTGGTGATTGCAGCCATATTACTGCCTGCACAGCTGTAACATTCTCCAGATTGCAGAGTGCGATCTTCCTGGTATTGTAACCCGGCGACGACTCAGTCCTGGACGTATATTCGGTAGTTTCATTATGTATGTTTCACTTTCTCATGTCTCTGCGCCAGCGCGACAAAGACAAACTCACGTCCATTTATTGTACTTGGCGATTAAAGCCATTCTGATTGATGACAGAGCAAGAAATTAATTTAGTTTATTGAATTAATGCGAGAATTAAACATGACGCCTGTTCATCAAAAGCGAGCCTTCGTGAGCAGCAAAAGGCCGTCTTCTTCCTAAAATAGCTGAGTAGTGTGGAACCGTGGCGAGCCCTGCACCCCGGTGACTTAGTCGCTGATTTATTCTGTCATTACTGTGAATGATCGGCCCTTCAAAACTCTCCTCTATTATCTGCAGATGGGATGACGAACCATATTTCATTTTGATTCAAGTATTTATTGCGGTGATTCAGGGTAAAGACCACCTGCCTGTAACCCTAAGAGGCCACCTATCTCTGCCCCACATGCACACACATACACATATACTGAATATAGGATCATTTCTTACCCTTCTGAATGTCCAATATGTGGTGTTTGTCTAGCATCCACCCTCCCATGTTGGAGGCATCCAGTTCATAGCCTTGCAACACCGCCGTCCTCTTCTCCCAGAGCACCACATCAAGGCAGGACTCGTATTCATATCCCACTGACACTGAAAGTAATGATGGCAGATGCCTATGGTGAGCAAGGTTGAAACCTCCTTACTGACACTTATGGCAGCAATGAAGCGACAAGCCTCATTGCTGCCTGATTCAGGACACGTTGTGGCTGTTTTCTGTGTTTGCTGGTTCTGCTTTCTCGTTGGCGATGTGATTTTCTCCAGCTGGGATGATTTTATAAGACCAGTGGGGCTCCTGTGTCTCACCTGCACAGTTTGTATTTTATGCTCTCTCCTCTCATTTGTCTGTTTTATCTTGTGTAAATGCAAATAAACCGCAACCCGAAATAACGCTACTTAAACAATACAGGCTCAGATGGAGCACATTATGGTGAACGTCATAAACGCTCAGATATGGTCACAGCCGTAAGCCGTGAGTGAATCCTGTTGATTGTCGGGGCTGTGAGCTTTTTTCTCTGTAATATATAAGCTGGAGTGCTCCAACATTCATCCGTCTTAACAAAATCCCTCAGCCTTTTTATACTTTGAAAACTTTTTCTGCCAACATTAAGATGCAAGTGTCCCTGCATGTCGTTCTGTAAAGCTGAGGCCACATGCACATCAACTGCACCCTAATGCAGTTTAATGCTCGAGATGACTTGAGTTTTATTTCTGAATCATAAGATATTCCGTCATGTATGATCTGATCAAAAGATTCTGTTATTAAGCGTAATTCATTTTATTCTGACTATTGATTCCTTGCTGGATTTCTTCTCAGGCCACTGCCTCATAGGCAATATTTTAGTCACTGCACTGCTGCTGAAATATCATACATGCAAAACAAAGAAGTCAGCAAAAGAGCAGTGGCCTTCAAAAATGCAGCGCTGGGGGATTTCAGGATTTCACACCACCTGCTAAATCTTTATTGCACAACAAAAGCAGTCCCTGGCTAAATAATCCTCAATTTTAAAAAGAATAAAATCAATCTTCGAAAGTTCAACCAAGGTTCAGTGCCTGAAGGTAGCGCAAGTATCTGACAGTGGACCGACGCTTACACAACATCTTCAGTCAGCAGCTTCACAGCGGGTACTCACCCACAGCCTCTGCAAGGCCAAAGACCTTCTGATTGTAGGCGTCTGTTTTATCCCAGATGAAGGTGTAGGAGAGGTCGGGGAAGGCAGGGAAAGACTTCTGGAACTGACGGCCCATGACGGCCACCATCAGGTGGACCTTCATCAGGCCAAAGGGGAGACGGTCCTGGGTCAGGAGCACCTTGAGGATGGGCTTGTAGCCAGCTGCCCTGGAGCTCAGGTAGACCAGGTTGAGGTCACTGCCTGGTATGGCCACTTGCTCATGAAGAACCTATGATTTTAATTAGCAGTCAGACTGGTGCCAAACACACAGTGTGGAGTACAGACTTAAGTAAGAAGAGCAACAGGAGTTTGCTGGCATTTAATGTAGACGATGAATCTAATTACAGCATATAATACATCATATTCATGTGGTGTAATGCATAATATTATAATATATTGCACTTCCTGCATTGACTGTTATCATTTAGTTTAGAGCAACATAAGAGAAATTAGTTTGTTGCCAAGTTTATACAGACATGCAGGTGAATAATGTTGTGTTCTGTGCAGTACAATCAAACATTATGAATTGGTTCTGCGGCCAAAATATTAAAAATAAGCTCTTACTCATATCAAACCACACTGTACATTAGCCTTTATTGTGCAAATGTCACTTGATGGCATTTGATGAATTCTTCATTATTTGAGTACTTTAACTAGAACAAGTTTTAAATGCGACTCTCTTTTTTTATTGCAGAGTCCCAGTTCTGGACCAGGTCTCACCTCACACTGCCACTGCGCTCATGTTGAAGCATGTCCAAATTGTAGAAAACAGATATTTTTTTTTCCCCTAATCGGTTTTAAACAGCAAAAGCTGCAGAGTCACATTTTGCATTTAGGGATTTTCAACTCTGATTTGAGCCAAATGGATACAAACCAAATCCTGAGGAATGTAACCTCCATGTGATGTGCCCTCAGAATTTATCAGTATTACTGTGAGGCAATTTATGGCTTAGTATTTGGGGAGACGCCTCAATTCAATCAAAGCTCAAAGGCAAACTGAAAGGCAAATCTGACTGTTAAAAATAAGCGAGAGAAGCCATGGTAAAGGGAAGATAACAGCATTATCGTTACTCTGTGTTTGTGTATTTTCGACATTGCTGCGTGTTGTGTTGAGATCAAACATGGGTCAAATTATTAAAGTCATTCAGCACCATCAGATATGAGCACGGATTCGGAATTGACCATAAAGTCCCTGTAATGTGTTCTCCCCGGGTCACCTCCGTGGCTGCCGTCTCACCTGGGTCTCGGGGATGATGGGACTGTCCTCCGGGGAGCTCTTGTACAGAGTGGAGAGGGGCGTAGCCAGGATGAGGGGGTTGGGTCTGATCAGACCAGTAAGGTAGCAGCTGGGGATGTCGTTCTCTTCCCTCTTCATCACCACCGTGTCCATCACGTGGAAAACGTTCCAGGGCAGCCACACGGTGCGGTGCAGCGTGGGGAACGGGGCACGCTCGTAGCTCAGCGTCAGAGAAGCACCGCCGTTGGCCAACAGGTCAAACCTTAAGACAGCAGACCATCACTGATTGGATGAAATGTAATATTAGCAATAACTGCACTGTATTTAAAACTATTTGTAAAAACTTACAGTTTATTACAACTTGGGTTTTATTTTCATTGTTTTGGCCATCTGCTTTATTAGTTATGATATTATTGTCACTTAAGCAATACCTGTGATCTATATGCAGCTCTGGATGCCTGCCTGGTCTTTTCTGCCCGCTTCGATGCTTCTGTGCATAACTGTGCACACAGAGAGCTCCGACTTTTGGTCGAATTCTGCTTCGACAGACAGACGTTATGCTGTCTGGGGAAAATGTTTTAATTTCAGTCTGTACCAAACATCAACAGACGATCTTTCCCTGTTCATCAGGAACAATTCGTGCTGAGCATCATGAATACTACCCTGTAATCTCCCTTTGACAAATAAAACACAGATCAGTTAAACAAAATGAAACATGCGAGCTGCTGTTCAGGCACATTCACAAGTCGAATTATCTCACATTTATATCTGACATCAAGGGAGTAATGCTTCTTTGCACACAATGGGAACTGTACTCGCAAAGCTGCGATAAGCACGGCCGGTGGGGGAGTGCTTTGTATGAGCCCCTTGGCTTCCTCCCCTGTACATAACCATTAAGCTCTATTATTGTATGTCTTTAACCGTGATGTTTTTCAAACACATGAACAAAAAAAAAAAGACTAAAAATAAAGACGCTGAAGTGATGAAACCTGTCTCATCATTCTTGCTTCATCTGACTTCTTTTTAGCAATGTTTCAGTGTTATTGCTGCTCAGAATGATGGCCACAGCTATGGAAATAAGCCTCAAGTTGTAACAAGCTGGAACGTCCCTTTCAGCGCAGAGCAGAAAAGAAGATATTTTTTTCAGGACTAAGCCTGATGATGTTTTTTCAATGGAAGAGAGAACTTTTCCTTATCAAGTGTATTCCCTCTGTACAGCCTCCATATATTATTATCAGTCACTGAATCTAATTTATGACTTTTGTTTAACCAGGCATGGTGTAAGAAGACACTCCATGGTTGAATTTGGTTTGGAGTCTTGGGAGTTTCCTCTGGTGAACTGGTTTTAATTAGTACGACATTACTCAGGGAAAAGTTACTGGTTTGGAAATGAAGGGCTAGTCTTTGAAGTGCTGCTCTATATATTCGGCGAGCTGCGCTACCCAGGGGGTAAAGCATCTGTGCGGTGACATTGCATGCATTCACGTGCACGAAGACGCGCACACACTCACAGAATCGAACACTTAGGCGAGTCACACACACACACACACACACACACACACACACACACACACACACACACACACACACACGCCAGAAGCCAAGCTGTGCAGCTGACCTAAAACAGCTTCCTTCTCAAGCTCTCTCCACTTTGGGCAGTGGGGAGCTCACAGCTGCAAGAGGCCAGGCTTTGATGCCACCCTCCCACCCCCTCCCTTCTTAACACACTGAGCGGATCTGTTGGCTAACCAAGTGTGATTATCCCCGACCATTTATCACGCTCCTTGTCAGAAGAGTTACAGGGCGGAATATCTGAAGAAATCAGCTAATCCGCAGCTATCTGGGGACCCAAGGATTGTGCTTCATAACAACAGCTGTACAATTCTCTGCCACTCATAAGCCTTTTATTCCACACTGGCAACACATAAACACAGCTTCAATCTGCTGAATTTGAATGAAAGCCTGATTCACCATCGCTGACGTCTGTCTGCAAAATGAAGCTCCAAGCTGAGGTGAACCCTTCCTGTAAAATATGTGACATACGTTTGTCTTGTATGTATTTGAGCTCCCGTTATTAAGAACCCGTCTGCGGTAACAGCGGGAGAAGGTCAGACAGTAATCCCATGTTTTACTACACCGCCGGCAGATTGATTCTACCCTTGCTGATTCAATGCATTTTAAACAGCCTGGTTCAAAATGGCCTCCACCACTGTGACATTTGCATGAGGAATTGTTCTAGGGCACAATGAGCTGCTGTTTCGATTTGTTTTGAGCGCTGTTTGGATAACTGCCAGGACGACTCTCCCACTGTTGGATAGCTTTCTCTGAATTTCTGCCATACTGGTCTGGGGACAGCAGTCCACGCCACAAATAAATCACTGCAAAGGCAAAGGTTGAACCTTCGGGCTGAGCTCACTAACGAGAGAGTGCTCGTGTTTATTTGGACATGTAAATGAGTGTTGATAAATGCAGATAGATCACTGTGTGTCCCTGCATGCTGCACAGGCCGATGCATGTGCGCGCACAGAGTCTCTCTTACATGCCGTCTTGCCGTGTGATGGTGGAGCCGTACTCCGGGTAGTGTAGAAAAGACACGTTGACTCCAATCAGCGGCGTCCCGTCTCCCGTGAGGACCTGACCCCGGATTACTGACACCAGGCTGTGTGGGCAAACAAACACAGAAAGGGCTGAGTAAACAAACAATGCCAGCCGGCGTCAACACGCAGCCACAGCATCAACGCTGCTAACAACTGTCATCCCTTTGCCAGCGGCACCAGCAGGGAGGTATGATTTACTGACCCTTAGGAACACACACATGTCAGTGGTTGTTATTCATGAAAATGCCACCTTGCAGAGCACCTCTCGGCCTCCGTTTACTGCTTTTAAAAGATCATAATTCATCGGTACGCAGTTTTCCAGGCATCGAGGGCTGAGATTTTGCAGGATCTTGCACATGTGTTGCAGCATTTATATTCCACGAGGACACAGAAGTGAATGCATTTTTTTTTCCCCGCACAAGAAAACCTTATTTTTATGAAAAGTATCGTTAGTTAAAGGCAAGATGCAACATTAGAAGTCATGCACAGAGGGCTTCTTTGTGAGGTCTGCACAGAAAACAGCGGGCGTCAAAGCTAAGAGTGGAAAACACACAGCACATTATCTAACTAGCAAGAGTCACAGTCAAATTATCAGTCTGCTGAGTGAGTCAACTTAGTAAATGAAGTGTACAAGAAGCCCAGCAGGGTGCATATCAATGAGATCCATGAGTGAAATGTTCACAGTATTGTTATCTCTCTGACCTCACTGAATTAAGGATTTCCCCTAAATTGTATTTTCAAGAGGGTGCGATCCCAGCGTGATTATTCTTGCTTCCGAAAAGAGCCTATTGTCAATGTCACACCCGAGTCTTATGCTCGCTAGCGTGATAAATGTCTGTGGTAATACTTGTGATGAAAGATAATGTATCAACAAGAACTGTGTTAGAAAAAGCTCTTCAACTCGGTTACAGATATCCTCTTGATGTGAGATGTTGCAAAGCTCGATGGCTGACGTGTCAAGAGCCACTTTACAGGAATTCAGAACAACAAAATGCAATGCCGGAGGCAAACTGTCACAAAGAAGAGAAAAAAAAAAAAAAGGAGAAAAGAAAAGGGCTTTGACAATGAAATCCAATGCCACAATGCAAAAGAATCGCCACAGCGGTTTTGAAAGGTGAAGTCATGAATGTAGCTGTGAAAAGAAATCAAAATTTGAATGGAAAAAAACATGAAATGTTGAGCAGCGAAGTCAAAATGTCAAGGTTTTTATTTGAAACTTACAAGGGGAAAAAAACATGCTCCCCTTTTTGGAAAAAAATAAATGTAAGAGAGTTTTTCTGAACAAAGATCCTCTTATCGCACCTGGTCGCTGCCTTATATAACCCACCTCCTACTGCTGACCAAAGAGCAGTGCCACCAGAGCAGGCGGGGGGGTTAAACGCTTCACTTAAGGGCACCTCTATGGTAGTTAGTCTAGCATGGGAGAGCATTACTCATTCACTTTGCCCACCCAGATTTTCCCTGCTGGCAAATGGATTTGCTTCTGGTCAAAAGGCTCTCCACCTCCTCCATCCTCTCCCCTGCTTTCACCTAAAAAACTGTATTTTCTTTGGCATTTCTGCTTCATAAATCACAGACACGGAAGATTCATACATGATTAAAGCCTCAGATATCCTCTGCGATTATTCAACACGGCCGCGGGGCCTTCAGGTAAAGCTCGCCTGACACCGCTTCTCGTCCGTATATTCTTAAGTGCGAAGTAATTTGTTAAGTCAGTGCTTTGTTTGAAGGTAAGAAGGGAAGACAATGCGATATTTCTCCATCAACATTTAATCATCCCCTGCTTCTCAACCGCAGAGCAGAATTTTAAGTGTTCCCTCTGCATTTGTCACTGTTGGGCAAAAAATGTCTCATTTTGCCACTTTGTCTGCGGGTCACTACGTATATGAGACAAGGATGATCAACAGCTTTAGCCTCTCTTATTTCCCTCGCTCTCCACGCCCGGACCAACCATCTCCCATCCTTTATTTACCGGCTCGGGGAACAAGGCCACTTAAGAGCCCCGGCGAAGGTTCACTCTTTCTTCCCCGTGTCTCTATTAATCTTTTGAGAGGCAGGCGGACGCTGCGAGAGCTGAACCCCCAAACAAACGCCGAGTCACACCACCTGCCGAACCCCCAGAGATGAATCATATAATTCATGTATTCTTATCTGTCATTGTCTCGCGCTGGTTGTAGGAAAACACCATCTGAAAACCCAATGGGAGACTTGTGTGGGCACATGTGATACGGCTGGGGGACTCATGGGGGGGGAAAAAACACTAAACCACAACACATGTTTTATTCCCTGTGCTATACGGGGGACAAGTTTACTGCCGAGTTCTGAAACTTGACCGCACACTGAAATCTGCTCCCTTTCTCACGGCTTTACACAATGGCTGCTCAAAAAATAGAAGGAGAGGAATGACCTCTAACTGTTCGCCATCTCTGCGCCGTTAGACATCAGATACACTACGACCAGACGTAACAGTCACCGCTGCTGCTGGAAGTCTTCATGCTGTCCTGGCATTGTTCCAGTGCTTCAGAGACTTTTACTGCTTTTATAATGTATACTCTGACTGTCAATAAATTATTCACCCTATAACCTCAAATGAATGCTTGAAAAATATGGGTCTCCAAACAAACCGCCGCTGCTAAATTCCACTTCGTCATTTGGCTCTTTCAGAGACTTATTTCATGTATGCGGCGTTTGTGCTCACCAGATACAGTAAAAACAAACAAAAAAAAGTAATTAATTTTCGGCAAATTTAGTGGTACGCCTGTTTGCAGAGCCTCTAAAATGCACCATAGAGTTTCTGACTATAAAACTAACTTCCACAAGGAGATAAAAAGGCAAATGAGTATTTTGAGCAAGAGAGCTAATGCCACTGCCAGACATGAAATCGACAGTAAGCTGAAGACAATGAGGATGAGGATTACTGAGAACTTGGCTGGGAGGGGGTTGGCGGTAGGGGGGGATTGCCTCATTCTATATTTTCAGTAAAGCATGCTATTTACATAAGGATTACTTTAAACTATTGGAGGAAATATTCCCAAAGCCTGCTGCACACAGTTGGCAATCATTTCCCCCTCCATCAGTCACAAAACAAACTCTGCTCATGATTCTGAACAGATGTGGAAGTGCACTGAGGTCTGGGTGAAAAATATAACTCTGTCTGTCAGGTTGCACATTGTAATAGACCAGGAGTCTATTCATTGGCTAAGGTATTTTCTTCCTTTATATCAAACTTTTTTCATAAAAGTCTTTACCATGGACAAACACCTTCAAACTTTCACTGTTGCAAGACGTTAGAGAGACATTATGGCCACATCGCAAAGGTTTCACAATGAAAACAAGAGTCTTATACTAGAACACAGATTTCCTTTATGTCCATCAATGTCAAAATGTCTTTGAAAGACATAAAGATCTGTAGGTAGTGTCTGTGTTTTTTTTTGTATATAGAAGCACATGCAAAGGAAAATAAGAGACGCAAAAAAACCCATGCTAGCAGCTCTGTGAGGCTGTGCTTAGATACAGCAGCGCTCTGAGCTAACGTCAGCATGCTAATAGGCTCGCAATGACACATGCTGGTATGTGGGATTTAACCATGTCCACAATCCTAGTTGAGCATGTTAGCATGCTGAAATCTGCTTATTAGCACTGAACATAAAGTCGTTTTCAATCCTAAAAATCACATTAGCCTTGAAGTTTTGACTCCACGATGGAGCAAGATCGTGACTGTCGATACGACATTTCAATAAAAACTAAACCTTTCAACCTGCTGGTGGCGCTACAGGAAAAGTCAGGTGATGTGCAAAGTCAGTAGGATTCATCCTCTGGGGACCATTAATCATGTGCACAAAATTTAACTGAAGTCTTTGCAAGTGATGGTCTGGACCAAAGCGGTGGGCCTACCGACAGGTCGGCACTGCCATCCACACACACACACACACACACACACACACACACACACACACATACACACATACACATATACACATATACACACACACACACACACACACCTTTATGAAACATGAAACTTCTCGAAGCACACGAGGATGCCATCTATGTGCAAAACGTATCAAATGTGTTTTATTGTATATAATAGCAACAATAGGTGTAATGTCTACAAATGTTGCACCCATTAACAACGTCCAAAACAAAAATGCATTTACCCGTTTGATGTTAAAGTGCAGAATACCATTAACTTGTCGGCTCTTTGCAGACTCTCTGCGATGGGGCCGATTTAATGTGGTTTTCTGTTGGAAAATAGTTCCAACACAAACAAGCCTTTCAAGCAAATATCAAAGAAAAGTCTATTTAAGTGTGCCCGTCCCAGATATTCAAATATACCGTGTGGTGAGCGGCCAGATAATCACCCAAAATATTACATTTTTGCTAAAAGATATATGTTAATGTGCAGTGAAAATGGACTGTTCACTTTTGCTGTGCTTTCCTTTTCAATTTGGAGACCCGCAAGGTCCTGTTATCCTGGTGTAAGAAACCTAATCCTCGTGTTTTCACGTTCATAAGAGCTCTTTTTAGCAGGGAACAAGTTCACTCTTGAGCTGCTTAATCTTGACTGGTAGAAGGAATAAATGCTTGTGGCAGCGACACAACTGTAAACACACTTGTCACTGTGACTGCAAAGACAAAGAGATGTGTGGGATTCTTTGACGTTTTGGAGTGGCTGCACAAACACAGGTGGTCTCTCCCGACGGGTAATGAGACAGCAAACAGCTAACGTGATCCAAATACGTAAAGAGCTGTCAGTAATTCATTAAGCCGCTTACCTGCTGTTGAACGCATTATCCCAGGGTATCACGTGACTGCCGCTGGGACCAATCAAGAAACTGACGCGATCGTAGAAGCCCTTGGATGCGGGCTGGGCGGCTGAACTCTGGCCCTGGCCGGCGATGGCAGCGGGGTCAGGCGAGCCGCGACAGTAGGTCTGACCCTGGCAGGAGATTTGAGTGCAGCAGTCTGGGTCCATGCAGTCGACGAGCCCGTCTGGAAGACAGAAGGGACAGTCCAGACAGGGAGGGAAGAGCTTTGCTGACCTGGGCTGCGTGAGGAAACGCCTGACCATCTCCGTTCTCGTGTTGAGCTCTAGTGCACACAGATGACTTCTACCGTCAACTGAAGTTCATTAAAGCGACAGCAGAGATCCTGAGCTGGCATTTAAGTGTGAACTATTTCAAAGTATGTCACCTAATATGAAGCTCAAAAGTTCTGGGCTTGCTGATCAGGCTAAGACGCGGTTTATCATCTCCAGAGTGCTAATATATAGTCTCAAGTACTCTCTATAATTGATCTACTGTATATTTTAAAGCATGCTGCTTAACAATCTGCTCTGCTGCCACATTTGCATATCCTTTCCAGTGATGTTTTATGTATGATTGATTTGTTTTGTTTGTTTGCACAGTCACCGAGGAGCCACATCAAAGCCAATTTCTCTGTCTGCCACAATAAGACACACGCACACGAGCTGAAGCTAAAAGACTATTTGTAGGAGGCTTTTACTTCTTCCTACCTCCCTCGTTATCCTTGCCATCTGAGCAGAGCGTTTCGGTCGCTACGTCGCATCCCAGCCCTCTCCATCCTGACTGGCAGATGCAGTGCCAGACGTTCTGATCGAGGACGCACCTCCCGTTGTTGTTGCACAGCCCGGGGCAGCCGTCTGTCAACACATCATGTACGTGTCAAACAGCCCAGCAAGTCAGAACAAGGAAATGAGGAGGAGGAGGGGGAGAAGACAAGAGCGAGGAGGGGGGCATTTAGAGTGGACAGGGGCAGAGGAGGGACAAAAATGATAAAAGACAGCATTGAGTGAACATACAGTACGATACACCTCTGACAGGACTGGGGATGTGGGGGAGGGCGTGAGGAGTTACTGTCGTTTCACATGAGTCTGAGGAGCATGTAGAGCTACACTGCAGAGAGAAACGTAAAGCTGTTTACTCACAGTTAAAAGGCCGGTGGGAGGAACTTTGAATGCTCGGTGAGTCAAATCCTCGAGGAATTTCGAGTTGTTTTGTGTTGAAATCCAAAAAGTTTGAATGATTCTTTAGGAGTTCAAGTGATGTACTTTGGTTGCAAGATTCCTCATAGTGCAGTTTTCAAATCAAGGGCAGCCTCGGAGCCAAATTCACTATTAGCTGGAGTGTCCCCCCCCCCCCCCCGGAATCAAGATTTAAAGGATTCTTTGTGAGTTCAAAGTTGAACAAATTTCCCATTTAAGAGGCTGAAAATCACTGGCTGTCTTGGAAGTTCATTGCCGTTGCCTGGAAATAATTAAAGCGGGAACAGCCTATTGCAGACGTTAGAAACACTCATGTGAAGTAACAGCAACATCAAAGGGAAAGGGAAGTATATATGTAAATAGGGGGAGAAGTGTGGGAAGAGGAGGGAGGGATCTAGAGTCTCTACATATACAGAAAACAGAGCATTTGCTGCCAGATCGCATTCCTTCTAGTGGAGGGGTGAAGACAGGGAGCCGAAACATGACTAAACCACACCAGTTTTGGGCGTTTAATCTGGCAGACACAGGGAATTAAGACAGGGGGAGAAGGGACCGTGGAGTCTGTGTGAGACTGGTTAAGACGGACAGGAGATGAGGGGACATATCGGGGGGAGCAGGATCACAGCAGAAACATTATGATCGACTCGGACATAGAACAGGTGTATATACGCCGTGCTAGGAAAGACAGAGAGCGGGGAGGGATTGTTCGTGACAATCTCCCTTGGGGGGGTAGTGGTTCAATTTACCTTTATATCCTATCTTGACTGCTCCTATTACACAACCGAGGAAAGGGAAACATTTGGAAAAGAAAATTACTTATCTCTGTGGTGGCAGAGAGCTAAGACTGACAAACACATTTACTTATTGTAACTTACAGGGAGCACAAAAAGTGGAAACGGTTGATGGCATAAAGCTGATGTACCTGCCAAGCTGGGTTAAATATTGGGAAAAGAAGCTTTGCAGGTAGTTTTTTTTTTTTTTTTACCCCAAGATCACAGTTGTCTTCAGCACGTTTTAGCTTCTGCTCTAATTTCACTCTTTTGACTGTGTATGTAAATCACAGTCGTCATGACGTGATCGAGCTGCATAGCTAATATTAAGCATGAGTGACAGGATATGACTGGAAAGCTGTGAGATCACCCTTTTTTTTTTAAAGCAGAGTTCACTTTTTTTAAAAAGCAAAAATAAAAGTGTTCAGCAGGATCAGGAAATAACATCTTGCATGAAGACTATAATTCTCAAGCAAAGTGAAAAGTGTTTTTTTACCTGATACTCTGGAATCCAGGGCTATACATGTAAGCCAAGAGGGAGTTGGAGAGAGACAGATAGGCAGGCAGACAGGCATACAGACATAAAATAGAGAAGAGAGTGGATATAAGGACAAGTTAGAAATGAGAAAGAAATGCAAATAGTAAAAACAAGTAGAGAACTGACACGAGAGCGAGAGAGAGAGACAAAAGAGACAGACGCTGCAGATTTAGAGGAGCAGATTCACAGTTTAGCTACAGTAAGGAGAAAAAATCCAGTGTTTGACAAACTTAGAGTGTAGATGTTAATTAAAGCAGAAAGTGATTAAACAGAATTACAGATACTTGCACGGTCAAAGTCGCCACATTTTTCTGTTCGTGATTATAACTCCTTCCATAGGAGGAAACATAAATTAATCCAGCATCTTAAACTCATAAAATATTCATTGTTAACGCTCTCCATCTGCTTTGCTTTGCCAAAGCAAAACAGGCTAACACAAAGAGGAACGCACAGATTCTCTTCATATCTGAGCGTTGTAGCGCTCTTTGTTTTCAGACCATATGAGCCAGTTTCATCTGCATCAAAACATTTTACTGTCTGCTTGTCAGGAGGTATGTAGTCTCACCCTCGGTCTAATATGAACGCTTCATGAAGCAGCACACCAAACTTTCTTTTCTTTTTTTTTTTTTCTTTCAATTTTGCTGTCATCTCCACTTCAGTGGTTTCAACAACTGCACGGCAATGAATCAGCAGTACACTAAGGCGAATCAAAAACACCTTAGTGGTAAACTGCATTGCTGAGAAAGCGGTGACAATGGGTTAAGCCTTGCATATAAAACAGGATCTAGATGCTTGTGACAAAAGAATGGCCAAGGAAGTCCTCTATTCAAGCTCTGGCCATGTAATGTGATTAAAGGGCGCTTTGTGCAAATGGCAGTCATTCAGGGTTTGAAAGACAAAATAAGCTCCCGGTTCACCAAGAAAAGGTAACGCGCTGCCTATTCATCCCTGCTGCATCCAAAGCAAGGAGTTACTTTCCTGACGGGAGCCTTAAACAGGAGGAAAGAAAGGGAAAATGGATGGTGCAAAGTCTGCCCCGAGGAGGGAAAGATTAATAAGATCAAGAATGTGACCCCTCCAACAACTCCCTCACTGCAACCCCCCTCCCCGAGATGAATTCATGCTGTGGACCTGGGATTGCTGATGAGAGAACTTGTAAATACATAATTAGGGTTCAATAGTTTGGAGAGCTGGATCTTTGTTTCGCAGGGAATGTGGCGTCATTGAGAGGTTGGAGATGACACTTGGGGGAATGCTGTTTGACGCGGCGTGTCAGGGTTTAACTACGGGACCTTTGACAGGGGGTAAGATGTTGATGAAGTTTGAGTTAAAGGTCAATAGGAAGTGACATCTCAGAACTCATTATCCTCATTAATGCCAGGTGAAGCACTGCCATTTCAGAAAAATGATATTCCAAAGAGGCCTACCCGTGGCTTTTCCGCTCCCTAAATACCTGCCCTTGACTCTCTAATACAGGAGCATCACTTCAGCAGTCTAAAAGGTGGAATATCTCAATGGATGATAGAAAAATTACAAAGTGGATGTGAGGTGTGGGAAAAAGGAAGACGTTACCGAAGTAGAGAAGAAAAGCAAATTATTGCCAAAAACCAACTAATCTCATTTCTTTTTAGAGGGAGGGATGCAGTTTACAGTTTACAGGTTCATTTAAGGCATTTAAGGCATTTTTTTGTCTAGATACCCTGTAATTAAATGGCGGTCTGCAGGTACAGTCACTGATCAGAAGGTCAGCGATTCGATCCCCGGCTCCTTCAGTCTGCAAGAAGTTGAAGTGTCCTTGGACAACACCCTGAATCCCTATTTCACCCTTGTGTATCAATGGGTGAATGTGGCATGTGTAGTAGAGTGCTTTGAGTGGTCGGTAGAATAGAAAAGCTCTATATAAATGCAGTCCTTTCAGACCTGCAGTCCATTCAAACCTCTACATTTGCCACAGTATCTCTGGTATCTCTGGCTAAGAAAAAAAACATGCTGCTGCTGAACAAGAGGCGATGCAGCAACTGAACAGCAACAAAGCTGTGAAACTCAACTGTTAATATGTTTAGTGACAGTACTGGATGTTCATGGCTATTGCTTAAGTAAAAGCAGCAGAGTGCTGTGACTAGAAATCTGAGAAACATCGGCCTCCAGAGTCTCTGCAGGCCCAGACGCAGCAGTTCCAGATCCACAGTTTTTGACGTATGCATGTTTGAGTTTCAACGTCAGTTTTGATAACCCTACGCAGGGGTGAACTTCACATTATGAAGCTAATGTTAGCTAGCTGCCTTCAATCAATAATCTTTGGATGAAAAAGTTAGATGTCAGTGTCAGGGCTTTTCTTTCTTAATTTCCCGCAAATGCAAACAAGATTAGTTCATAAAAACATTTTTTAATTGCATATTTCAACATTTTTAATACATAAAAGGATTGTACGTTTGCTTTTCCATTATGCAGTGTGTCTTCATTCTGTCAAATAAATGTCATTTAAAAAAGAAGCAGCAACAATAATGATTATTTTAGGATTATTATTTAAAAAACAAGGCGTGGCTCATATTTTGGTAACATCTCAGCAAACGTATTGTAGCATTACTGTGTTTCTAATAAAGTTTCATGAAGGAAAAAACTGGTTGTGCATGTGTAGGCGGGTCTGAACTGCTGCATCTAGAACTGTGAGGACTCTCCAGCTCTGCAGGACGACGACATTGAGAAATTCTAGTGGACTAAAAATTTCTAGTTAAAATAACATGAAAGGGACAGAAAAAAACAGAGAAAGGGGCTCCTGTCCGCCATGTTTGACTCAGTGAGCACAAGAAACACGGGAGGTCACTCTGAAACACTAAAAATATCACGAACGAGTGCTTAACACCGGTGTGTCATGCAAAGGTGCTTTTCTGGAGTCGGCAGGCAGCGACAGAAGTGTGTCATGATCTGCTTGAAACTGCTCTGAAAATACTGACATTCACACTCCAAAGTTGCCCTTTTAAGCCCGTCCATAAACGCATTTCCTCTGTAGTTCGTGCCCTTCTGCCAAGTGTGTGTAGGTGTGCAGTGCCGTGCGTGTCGCCGTGGCTCACCGATGGTGCAGTGTTCACCCGTCCAGCCCTGATGGCAGTCACACTTGCCCTCTCGGCAGACTCCGTGGTCGATGCAGCGTGGGTGACAGTCCCTCTGCTCACATTCTGGTCCTGTCCAGCCTTCCTCGCACTGACACACACCAGTGATGCACGAGCCGTGGGGACCGCAGTCCACCACGCACACTTCTGTCGTAAAAGAGAAAGCCATGGAGACATGTTGCTTCTGTTCTGTGAAGAGCCTCTTTTCTCCCTCCCTGTACTGGCGTATTTTTGTATTCTGCGCAGATGCATCTGCCACTGCTGAAAAATGCTCTGATGTTTGCCGAGAAGTGTTGGCTCCATCGGTTAAAGTGGGCCAAGAAGTTAAACCGTAAACAAGACACGTCTTCAACACCATTCCTGAAAAATGTGTTAAGAGAAAATCCTTCAAAACGTAAACGCAAATGTTTAAAGGAACAAAAGCTGCAATGTGTGATCATATTCAATCTAGAGAGACTCAAAATGCCATCTGTTGAAGGAAATCTTATATATCAAAAAACATCAGGACTGTGCTGCTTTCTGTTGCGTTATGGATCCCAGTACACTTGTCGTGTACACGATTCTTTTTCAAACACATGGTTGAAACATCCCATGTCAGAGCGCTGAAACAGAATCCCCCGTCAACTTATATTTGGCTGCCACTTTGCCAAAACACACAGTGGATAGTGAAGAAAAAGCAGGACAAATAGTCCTCTAAAAACTGATATATGGTGTTATTACTTTTATGGGTGCCAGCGATAATAAAGTCCCTTAAATTTGCTTGACATTTAATCTGTAAAGCACGATGCAGCACAGCAACACAGCACTGTCAGCCTGCATTAAAACCAATTCAAACGTAATGAGTGCATATTGGAAGGCACACTGAAGAGATAAAACTTTAAAGGGAACTTCAAAGAGAGACACACACTGCGTTGTTATGTGTCCGTACGATGGCGGACGGATGATATCTGATTCAGTTTACATCTATTTTATGTAAAATTTACTCTGCAACAAAATCTGGAGGGCTTTAATTAGCTTATCAACAAACGGGTCCAATCACTGTAACAACCACTTTTCTCCATCTGAAATGACATCAGAGCTTATCAAAGCTTAATATTAAGTGTTTCTCTGAATAATTAGAGGAATAATAGGAAAGGCATTTTTTTCCACCCCTGTGCAAGAGCGACACAGGCTATTATTGTCATTTTTGTTTCTGCAGCCACTTTAACTCATCGCTATCAAAGATGGCAGCCGCTCTATTTCTCAGGCGCCCTAAAATGAAACAAAAGGGCAGTAAAGCACAACAATTATTTTGCGCATCTAAAATCTTCCAAAACAACCACTTTTCAGGTTTTACATGTTCGGGAAGCTCATTTGCATGGAGCCTTGGCAGACTGAGGCGAGGGTTATGGATTTAAGCAGGTTATTTCCGGACTCAGAGATGTTCAACACGTTTTCCTGTAAGCACTGAGCATCGGAAACAGTAGAGCAGCTGTTATGGACCTGTGCTATCTTCAGAAAAGTTAACTTCAAAAGATGAAGTCAACGGGTGGTGAGCAGGTCTTTCTTCACCAGGCTAAAGCTAATGCTCAACAAGCTGCGGCCGCTCTCGTGAGAGAATGAGAAATGTTCATTTACTGGAACCAAGAGCTTCGATACAAAGCTGGTGAACAGAGGAGCCATAAAGCTTTCCGCCGTGACAATAGCCGTCAGTGTGCTGCAGGAAAGCAGCTCAAGTATGTCCTCAAATTTTAAGTGACAAGAAGCTCCAGGAAATTTATATAGCGCCATAACCGAGAAGTTGGAGACTTTTTAAAAACTTGGTATAGGCTGCAGGGAAAGCAAATTAGCCAAGGGACATCATTCTGCCGTCCAAAATGTAATAAGTCATGGATTAAATATCTACTATTTTGTTCATGTATTTTTTTTAAGCCAATCTGCCCCCACTGCTTTACCCACACTCCCCTTTACTGAGGCTCCTTTGGCCGTCTGTTTCCAGCTCTCTGAATAGAGTTTTTCTTCGATTGAGAGACCTTGGATGGCTCTGATTAAGTCGAGCCGACACTGTAGAATATTAAGCATGCCTCTGGAGGGGAGTCATTCGATTCCAAAGGGATACCTCCTTCCCATAGAATCTATGCAATCAATTTTTCATTAGCGCAAAAGTGTTTATCTGCCTTTAACATGCCCCTGACTCGAGCTGGATAGGGGTTGTGGGCGGTCGATGCATGCTACTCGCTTGTTAATTAAAGTTTATTTAATTGAAGAAGAATCGCGGCATTAATTAAGAAGGAATCCTCCACCCACCCAGGTGGGTAAACTCCCCAACTTTTGGACTGCGCCGCGGTTAGCCTCGTCTGTTCCATTATTGACATTCCTGAGACACCTCGCTGAGTGAGACGATTGAGTCTGGAATTTTGAAAACATTAACAGAATAACAAATCACCTCTTTTTAAAGAAGAAAATAAAGTGAAACACTAAAGAAAAAAAATCCCCGTTCACCAAAACAATCATTCTTCCGTCTCGGGCACCGACCACAGCGGCTGCACGCTGCTTCAATCGGTCCGCACAGCCATCTATCATCTCAAACGCACCATCCAGCCTCCTTATGATTTAATTTTCAATTGAACGTCAGCCAAGAGGAATAGAACCGGCAGCTTTACACACCGAAAGAAACAAACCCCAACGTCTGCTTTTAATTGTTCAGCACGGCCATTGTGATTCTCCCCGGGTTGAACACGCGGAGAACGAGTCTATTCTGAGGGGGAAACGGCGCATAAATCACCTGCAACTGATGCCCAGATAACAGATGGGAGGGGCCAGCCTTTGAACTAACATGTCACCTACCTGTGTCGAGAGGAAAACCAGCTGAATACAAAGCTGGTAACAAATGAAGAAGCTCTGCTTGCAGCAGATGGGGACACACGATTGTCTCGTCTCCTCTATAAAACCTGAAGCTGCTACTAAATACGCTCAAATATTCATCTTTTGAAAAGGTTCCAAACAAATCTATGAGCCTTCTTTAAAAAACAAAACAAAACATATTCTGTGTTCAGTTTCTAAAAAGAACATATGCTCGCTCGCATGAGAGTAACGTGCGGAGCCAAAGCTTTGTTGGTAACATATGGTCTGTTTCAAACCAGCACATGCTACAAGTGTGGATTAGCAAACTTTAAGGTGGTGATCACACCAGCAGTCCAGCACATAATGAAGCAGTTGGATTTTGCTAATTTGTTCATTTAGGCTCAAACTAACAAACCGCAAGCAAATCAAAATATCCAACATTTGTTGCTCGCTAATTAATATCACTTCCTGTCACTGGACTGAAGCACAATCACTCACTGAACATGCTGCAGTAACCAACAGGAAATATGTGAAGTAACTCGACTCCAGGCTGAGGTTTCCCCTCAGTCCTTTCCTTTTGTTATCCAACACTTTCCAAGCATGACTGACTCCTGGCTATCAGGTGTCAACATCTGCCTCCTGACAGCCGTGAAAGCTTTTGTTTTGGGCTTGTTACCTGCAGTCAGTTCAGGTTACTCTCTCGCTCCTCTTTGGAGAAGACTTTTTGTGTGTTGTGCAAAAGGCATTTAATGTTGTTCCCACGTGGAAAGATTAATGAAATTATAAAAATTTCCTTTTCCTGAAGGGGATATAGGAGACATGTAACGCAGCATAAAACAGCAGCGACAGTCCTGCAGCATGTATGCATCGCTCACTTTTCAATTAATAAATGTGTTTCCTTCATGTGCACATGGCAGGAAGCTGGAAGATACTGATTCGACTGTTCATATTTTTCAAAGAGTTTCATTTCAAATTGTGACATATTAATTTAGAAAAGCAGATTGTTCTAAAACATTCAAACAACATTAAAGGTTAAAACATGTATCACAATTTCACTCCTATTTTCAGCGCTGAATAATTAGACTGTTATAAGACGTCCACATGAACACACAATGTACCGCACAAGACAGATCTTTTATTTCAACCTACAGCCTGTTAATAATGGCTGATACATCTGCTGTTGTGGACACCTGGTGTCTGCAGCGGCTGTGCACAGCGAGCGGGAGTTTATTTGAGATAAATACAGAACTTGGTGCCAATTAGAAAAACTCAAACATTATCTACAAAAATTGTAAGAAAAAAAAAAAGGTATTGCAGAACTTCCTGCATTTTTTGCAAGGATTTATTGAATGAATGAAATAAAAGACCTTGCAGATTACAACTCTAAGTAGCTTAATATGCTATTTAATTCTCTTAAAGCCAATGTGTAGACTGTGAAAATTTCCAACTTTGGCAGCCTTAGTGGTAATGTAAGCATCAAAAAATACACGAAGGTCACAGCATTTGTCTAAAAACAAGAACTTCAGCCATCAGAACACTGAAAATGAAACGATTAGTTGATTCATTTATTAGTCAAATGAAAGAAAATTAATCTGCATCTATTTTGACACATCAGTTAATTGTTTTGAGTCAAAAAGCCAAGTATTACCTTTTCCTGTTGCTTTGTCTTATGTGATTGCTAATTCAAGATAATTGAGTTTGGAACGAAACAAGCAATTTAAAGATGTCATTCCAGGCTTTGGGAAAGTTTGATGGGCGATTTTCACTAATTCATAGACCAAAATATTCATAGAGGAAATTATCGACAGATTAATCGAGAATGAGAAAAATCATATTTGCAGCCTTTAGTCACTTGGAAAGGTCGCACAGCACAGTGATGAACAGAAAGTGAAGCGTGCTCTGACCTATGGAGCAGTCGGCCCCTGTCCAGTTGGCCTCGCAGACGCAGGTTCCCGTGTCGGTGTTGAAGGTGCCGTGACTGGAGCACTGCTCTGGACAAGTGCTCTTCAGGATCTCACAGCTGATGCCTCCCCAGCCCGGGTTACAGTGGCACTCACCGTGATGACAGGCTCCATGACCGGAGCACATCGGGTCCACACAGTCCACTGAGGACACACAGGGAGGACGACAGCGATGTTAGTTTACCACTTGTAGACAGGATATCAAACCTACTTATTTACCGCGGCCACTTTGACTCTGCCACCAGCCACAATCATTTTTCTGTGAGTGAGTCGAAGTCCTCCAGAGCTGGATGATGGCTGGTGAGCCACAGTTGAACATTTTGCAGTGTTTAGCGGTGGCTGGTAGCAATTTTCTACCCTGTGTTCAACGCACTCCTCTACCGTATATTATAGGGTACTTCCAATATACTGACAGCATAATTATGCACCATTATAGGCACTAGGAAAAGGAGCACAATTAGTGTCTCGACAGATATAATCAATTACTATTAACAATTTGCAGATCAACTCGCTGATCTAAGTTAATAATTGGCAATTATGACCAACACAATCATCCCATTACTAACAAGGGATAATTTGCAACAACGTTATTGTGCTTCCTCTGCAGCTAATTGCTCTGTGCATTTCCATATATAGTTTGTGGACAGCGATATTGATCATTTACCTAAACCAATTCATCACGCCAGAGCCCTCACATGCAAGCTTGGAACTAGAAATGTGACCTTCTCTCATCTATGTTCCCCTCCCATATTGCTTTACTTCAAATAAAACCCGCAATATACTCATTTAGTAAATTCAATAGCCCTTTGCATGTAAGGTCAACCGCACATGTAAATCTGAGCTGATAATTGTCTTTTGTCCACATGGGGATCGATAAAGTTAAATGCAGTGAAGTGAAGGGGCAGGTGGAAAAGGTTGACAAGACAGAAGGAAAAGGTTTTTCTCAATAAACGGAGGAACAGATGCCATTGACTGATCGATTTTAACAGGTGTCTTCAACTGTGGAGCACTCCAGTAGGTGACTGCATCAACGGGCGCTGCGCAATCTGTTCCAGCTTGTACCCTCATGTGGTCTGAACACTAAGAGGGAGTTAATTTATACACACGGTATCAATAACAACCTCCAAAGCATTATGTGCTTGGTGGAGTTGAAAACGCCGATTGTTTCACCAATGGACTGTGTCGATCCCCCCGGAGCCTCACACAGAAATATGTTGCTTCCAATCCAATGGGAAGAAGCTTTTCTTTCTCCATTTACCTTGTTCACAGTTGGGTCCTTTATGGCCGGTGTTGCACACACAGTCACCCGCCACGCACAGCCCGTGTCCGCCACACTGAGGATCGATGCACTGGGAGGCTGGAACGTCACACTCGGTGCCCTTCCAGCCGCTGTAGCACTGACAGCGCCCCCTGGTGTACTGGCCGTTACCGCTGCACAGGACCGGACAGGCAGCTAAGGAAAGTCAACAGATTGTGGTGTTACTTTTTTTTAAAGCTGATGTCAAATAAAAAACCCTTCAAATTAGAAATAGTGCAGCTGTGGTCCAGTTTTAAAAAGAACAGTCCAACATTTTTGTAAAGATGCTTGCTGGCTTTCTTGCTGAGAGTTAGATGTGAAGATTAATACCACTCACACGTCTGGTAAGGTAAAAAAAAAAATAAAAAATCCGCCTCCCAGCACCTCTAAAGCTCAATAATTGACGTGTTAGATCTTGTTTGTTTAACCCGTACAAAAGCCAAAGCATAAAAACAACAATTACATGTCTAAGGAGGGGTTATGTGCTGGACTGTTTCTTGTATGGGCAAGAAAGCGAATGAGCACATTTCCAGTAATATCAAACAATCCCAGCCACAACTACACGGTACGATTAATTTTCAAAGGGTCTGTTCACACACACGTTATATTTAGTAGTTCCGTAGCAGAGGGCCTTGGATTTATGCGCCAAGATTTTGACAGATCCATGTTAGAGATTCTGGTCGCCGCTCCAATACTGTGAATGTGACAGTAAATTAGTGTTTTCGTGCCCTGTGCATTAAAAATAATTCAATAATAAAAATATGTTATTGATAAAGATCCCTTAAATGTGTTGCATATTTAAGGGATATATATATCAATTTATCTGCAATAAGCTAATATTGGTCAATATATGAGCACAGACAATTTATCGATCTAGCCGTACGAGACAAACGTTTCAACGCTTTGAGCACCGTACGTAACATTTCATTAACCTTCACTGTACAGGGGTAACTGCCCCTCGGTTATCCCAAATAATGAGTAAGAATCATGTGCTGAACGGGCAGAAAAGCTACATATGAGCTTAATGATTACCTCTGGAACAGTACGGCCCTATGAATCCTGGGAAGCAGTGGCAGGACCCCGCCACACACTCTCCGTTCCCGTAGCAGTTGTGTGTGCACTCTGTGACAGAATCTGTGGGTACAGCAGAGAGCGGGTCCAGCTATTAATAACGCATCAGATTGTCATATTAGAGCAAATCTGAAATTCCTCCTCAATATTACATTTGACAACTGTACAGTTTAAGAAATAGTGCAAGACACACGATACCAACTTATCTTCTTCCCCCTGCATGAATCTAGTATCTCTAAGCATCCCTTATCTGCAGCACTCGTATCAGGCATGGCATACATTTACAGCTATTTGTCCATGTTCCACTAAGGTCTAAGCCTCCATAACATGTATACTGCAGCCCCACTGTTCCTCTCTAAGCCATGTTAAGTAAAAGCCAAACAGGCATTTTAAATTAGACCAAATAATTCCATTTTCTTGACACATTTTCCTTTCCTCCTGACTCCTCTACCGCCTCATCCTCCCCCCTCAGCCCCTTGAATGACTGATCATGCCCACACAAGCCATGCAATCTCCTGAGTGTTTACAGCTCAAATCCTTTCTGAGTTGAAGTTAATCTGACATATCCTACAGACAGATCTTGTGTTCATTCAACAGACCATCGCTCATAAAGGGCACCCCCAAAAGACCAGGACCCTCATTTTGATCGGCGTTAAGAGGGCAAACTTTTTTGTTATTACTCTGGCTTGTATTGGATGTTCATTGAGCCAGCGTCGGGACCCAGGCAATTTTGACCTCACACATCAATACCTTTGTATTTGTAGGGCCAGATCAATGGATCTCCCCGAAGGAAATAGAAAAAGAAAAACCTTAACTCAACCTTAGTGTTTTTCCTACCTCAAAACCCACAAGGAAATTTCACAGACTGCAGAACACTGAAGAGGTTGTTAGAAGGGAAGGATCAATGTCGTGTATGGTCTCGTATTATAGTGCTGAGCACTGTAATCCACTACTGTCCAATGAAACCTAGATCTGCCTCCTAGGTGGCTCAAACTTGGAAAAGCTCAGCTTGTTTGTGTGGTAGCCAGAATTTCCCACAACCTTACTCTTTGTTCATGCGGGCGCAGCTGTTTAAGAAAATTAAAGTCTTCCAACCATGTCATTAGTCATCATTCCAATCACACTCGGCAGCCACTGCAGCAGATGTGTGTCCTCGTACCCTGGATGATGGTGTTATAGGACACTGCCTCCACGTTCCGTCCGTCGTTATAAAACGCCAGGTGCCACACCCCCAAGTCCAGGTACTGGATGAATCCGGCCTGGTGGACGGCGACCGAATGATCCAGCCGGGCCCTCGTCTCCGGTTCACTCAGAGTCCGATGCTCTTTGGCGATAAGCCGGCTGCCGTCCAAAAGCTCCACAAAGTCATACTGCGAAACAACAGCCAGAACAGATTCCGACAGAAGCAGATGATTGTTGCTTTAATGTCGGCCTAATTAAGTCAGGCAGTAAAGAGGCAGGGAGTTCAAAAAGCTTATATTTTCCTCCGCTGGATGTTTTGTATACAGCTCCTCTAGTGACTTCCCTAACAGTCTGAGAGGAACTCTTCAAAGTCGTAATGCAAGACGCGACAAGAACAGGTTTGTGTACACAGCAAATATTCGAGTATAATAAGTGTTGATTTTTCAGTGACAGTTATTTGGAGTTGATAGATGTTGTCTGGAGAGTTGTTTGTATACTGATAGAGCTGATATGGCTCTGGGGCAAATGCTCAAAAATATTCCAAAAATATATTGTTAACTGTGACGGGAGTGCACTTAAAAAGACTGTGGCGATGTGCTTTTTTACAATCTGTTAAATTAACGTTGATAATGGACTGTGTAGACATGGATGCTTAAAATTCAGTCCTATTCACGGCTAGTGTACCTGCACAAAATGCAAAAGAAGGACAAACTAAATAAAAAAAAAACTTTCTTCGATTGCATCTATGCGCTTTTTAATTTATCTTCCGATACGACTGTGAAAACTAATGTTTGATATGTTTGAATTGTTTTATTTAACACCCAGGACTGCCTGAACTGAACTGACTGGATATCTAATTGAACTGAATGTATCATACACACAAATAATTCAAACCCAATATATCCTTGTTGGTAAGGCCAGAATAACTAGAAACTAACAGACGTACTGTTTACAGTACAGTAATACATGGTACACACACTGTTTATTATAAAGAATAAATGTAACATAGTCTATACCTCAGGCATATTTTTCATTCCTGTATGTTGGGAATGCAGCATAACAGCTTCTCTCTACTTTCTTTTTTTCAAACAAACATTGATTTACGGGGTAAACAAGGAGTAACGAGTCATCCCTGCCAAGTGAAACGAATAAAGCGGCGCATCTGCTCTCACTGCACCTGCTCAACACCTGAACCTCATTTTGACTGAAGCTGTAGGATACAGAGCACTGCAGCAGAAAACAATGTAACACATACAAGCAATCCCCAAACAGGCTACAGGCTGCAGAGGAGCACAGCAGACGCAGACAGATCTCCTGGCTAAAGCAATTGGTAGCTACACAGACGTACTGAGCCTATAGTGAAGAGTCAGGGTGGAAAAGAGTCTGCGGGTTGCTTAGGAGCGTGATGCATACAGATTGGCACTGTAGCCAGTTTCTAGACGAGCTCGGATTTAAATCCAATGATGAGGCTGTTTGCAGAGAGCTTTGATGAACTGTGAAGCCATTGATTTTTCACAGAAATTTGAATTTTAAAGAAAGTATATAAATAAGTAGCATTTTAATTAAAAATAAAAAAAAAGATTTTTTAAAAGAGGTAGGAATTTAAAGTGAGTGAGGACTCTGCACACTGTAGTTGACAGAGATCACCATGCTCACATGGTAAGACCAGCTCGAAACATGCGTCCAGTAATAAAAACATGAAGAGTGGGACGTGGGGGAAAATGCACTGCACCTTACAGTGCAGCAGATCAGCAAGAGTCGCAACTCAAAATCAAAAAATATGGTAAAATACCAGAAATGTTGGTCTTTTAAAAAAAATTTTCTCATGCAAGACTTAAAATGAGAAATACAAATCACAACAGCACCAATAACAATTTAACATTTGCTTTTTAAGATTGCATTAATCAAGATGTGTTATGGCAGTAGTGCATTAGCTGACACTGTAATATGAAAATTTCCACCCAAAACTCCATTTCAACCTAATCTGCAGCTCTATTGAGCTTTTTAGTCTCTTTCAGTTCATTGTATTGGCTTCATGGCCCACAATAAATCAAAACAACCCCTCACGAACCCCATTTCCAGAAGCAGCAGGAAGCTGTTTTTAGCAGAGAAGCAATGATAAACCAACGGTACAGCACACTATCTGCTCAGCACCAAATGGCACAGAGACAAAGTTAGGAATTGGCTCATAACTTCTACTCACTAAAAAGCCAGATATCTTTTCTCGAGAGTTGTTGGAAACCGAACCAGAGCTGAAAGAAGAGGAAATGTTGGACTTACATGCATCAGGTGGTCAGTAAGACAGCTTCAAATGACTGCTGGGGTTACACTCTATTTCTGTCTGATGTGTAAATGCGACTGTTTGTTAACACTTTAGCCAAAACAACTAAATAAGCTGCTCATAAATTTATTAATTCAGCTTTGGGTCGGTACACCCAGTCTCACAGAAACACAATAGACTTGGGAACAGTTGCGAGAAGGGGACAAAAAAATATATTAAAACCGGATTTGGTGCTCAAGAATGTGACAAACATGGGCCCGAGCAACCTTTCAGTTGACTTACGAACGTCAGGAAAGAGAGCATTAAGCAAAGGGCAGGTGAAGTCAACACTGTGATTTAAACCCCTTTGAGTGGAGCAGGGGGGCAGGGGAGGGATATTAACCTGGCGGAAGTTGACTTCTTTGTGTTGTTGGCTTGAGGGGGAAGTAATAAAACAGTTCATCCCACAAGCCCTAAACCTCTTGGCCAAGTGCATACATCTCGATTAGCCAGGGTGAAAGCCCCCAGCCCCCCCCCCGCCGTCCACCCCAACTCATCTCAATCCAACAATGCCGGTGAATAACACGCAAGAGACCAAGCATGGAGAGAGCGCCGGATGCCCTGCAGACAAAGGAGGAACGCTCAGAGCCTGTAAATTCTTCAGCCTTTTAGATGGAGTGAGTTTAGCTGCCGTTTGATAACAACCGAGTCCAAATTCTTCAGGAAAAAGGCTGCAACCACAAAGTTACTTTCTTCGGCTTGTTTGGTTTTTGTATCTGCACAGACAGACACTCAATAGCAGGTGGAGGAAGTCTATATTTGAGAAGAGTAGAAAGGCTGTTGCACTTAAATGTTGTCTTGTCTTCCAAAGCGGTGAATGCAACTAACAGTCAATATCTCTCATTGGGGTCTTTCATGCTCAGTTAAGTAAATGCATCGATTTGTGCCGCTGGTCCCTGAACAGTACGTAATTTAGAGGTGGCCACAATGGACACAGTGTCCAGCATTGACAAGCTTGAGTGTCTGTACAACAATTGCCTGAGACATAAAAGTAGCGTGTTGTTAATTAGTACCCTTTGGTCTTTGATTTTGTCTGGCTTCCTTTTTTCACCTTGAGAGTGCAATCCAGCTCACCTGTTGTCACTCGCATCGGCCTTTCTTCCATCAAAGAGTGGCCCCAACTGTCTACACTTGAGTGAAGCCCATCTTTACTAAGAGAGAATGTCAAGAAGGTGAAGCTAAGAGCTTTTGCAGTCAAGTGTGGTGGAAAATAGCCATTGTCTGAGTGCTTCCATCACCATCACCAGGCATTGGACATTCGGATGCCCAGAAATGTCATTCAAGTGACACATCAGACATTTTGGAAACCCTTCAATTTGCAAATGGCAGACGTTTAGTGGAAGTGAAAGACGTGCATGCCCACACACAGGCAAATCGAAGCTGAGAGGAGAAAACTGAAACATACATGTCTGGACTTTCAGTACTGGATCCTACTAAATGAACCTATTTAATAACTTTTTAAAATAATGTGTATTTACACTGAGTTTTACTTTAATGTATAGTTTTGATTCTGCTTAGAAAGAAGTGTTTTTAAGACAGTGAAGTGGCCTCTACATCCATTTTGTCCTTTTTTAGCTGATTGTTTGGGTTCAGTCTCTCACGCTGGTCATTTCAGGACACAGCAGGCAGCTGTTTCTAGTGATAAAGCTTTAAAACCACTGTACGCTACCTGCCCAGAACTAAATGGCAGACAGACAAAGGCAGCGCCTGGCTGGAGAAGATAGTTAAGCATGTAGCAGCTAAGGAGTGAGATATTTTCCTCAGCAGTCGGTGGAAACTAAAACAGAGCTAAAAAAAACATGCAACACATTCACCATCACATTACTAGAAGTATTATCAATTAGTTTACAGATGGGATTGGTTAAATTGCATGTTTGCACGCCCTCGTGTTGGATGAGGTCCCCATAAAAGCAAGACTGTGTAATTCTTCTAAACAGCGGCCACTATGGCCACAAGTGGGTATTACAGGAAGGTGACACATTCGGTTTCCCTTCAATTCCTAAAATTGTTGTTTTATTTATGTAATAAAACCATGAAATGATTATCTGTGGCATGTTAAAATGCATTCAACAGTAGCACAAGTAGAGAGCAGTCTTAAAGCCACTGAATGAATTAAGTAATATCAGTTAGACAGCAATACCCATCAAAGTCTCCTTACTTTAGCTTACATTAGTCACCATAAGCCACTGGTCATACCAGAACCAGCAAGACTGTAGCTGCAAAACCCCTGAGCGTATTTAATTATGAAAAGATGCATTTTATCGCTTATAAATTTGACGTCTCATTTTTAAGAGAAAGAAGATGTAGTTTCTTCTTTTAAAAGTTACATAGTTGTGCAGGGAGTCGATTTCACAGGGTCTTTAATCTCAAACAGATCTCAAGCATTTTTAAAAAAAGGCCTTACCTGAGTGTGAGATGGTGCAAGGCCCTTTCGTCCATAGACTCCAATCAGTGCGTTCTTCTGTACCGAGATGTTGAACTTAAGGAAGCGTGGCTGCTCCATGCTTAGCTGAGAACGCCAGAACACCCCCGGCGGGACGCTCTGACCCACCCTCTTCCCGATGTCCACCTGTCCAGTATCGATGGAGTTGTTCTCCTGATGGAGCACGCTGGTCCTCCCTAGAAGACCGAAACACCCCCCCGACCACGCTGTGTGAGATGTGACAGGATCAAAACAGCAGAGCTGAGGTGATATGGAGTAAATCAGTCATCGCAGAGCCTTTCATGCCATCAACTAAAACCTTCACGCATCTGAAATACAATCTTGTTTTTTGTGTGAGTCTTTGATCTCTGGACATCAGTCAATTCTGCATTCTGTCTTTTGCTTTCCAGTGTAATCTTATTCAAGCATGAGACGGTCATATCTTTTCCAAATGAGGGATGACCAACTAAGGCAGGATTAAAAGTAATGGCTCCCTGTGGTCCATGATGCACTGCTCACTGAAAAAAATGACCAGATATAATTGGCTTTTTATAAGACTCTTAACAGGCCACAACTCCCATTTTTTCTCTGGTCCTGGTGACTCATAGAATGAGGCTTCATCTCAGATAAGGTCTAAATGGAATCTGTCAGATATACTGAGCGCTACCTTGCCAGAGCAATAACAGCAAATCAAAACAATTTTGCGAATGATGTCCTTAAACCGTGTCCTTACAGCGCCAAAGACGGAGGGATGGCCAGTTTTAATATGACTCATGCTCACATGAAAAACTGTAGACCGCGAGGTGCTATTATAAGAACAGATTTCATTGTTAAGAAGAAAAATCTGTGAAGTGTTTTCAGGCCCTCGCTGTCTGAAGCTGTATTGTGGAACAACCGAGCTGCGTTCCTTACAATTTACTCGATGACATGTAACTTGTTAGGTGGATGATGCAGACTTGTCCAGCGGCATAATAACTACTCAACCTTTGCTCCCGCATGTTGTACGAAGTGCTCGAGTGCATGGACCTGAGCACGCTGTATCCGTGAGTGTATCTGTTTGTGCCAGACCTCCATTATTTGCACCCTTCAGTGTTGTGTGTGTAATGAGGCCATTGCCTGTCACTTTAGCTTCAGTCAAAGTGAAGACTGGAAGCCAAGTTTACCTCTGGGGAGAATAATAGCCGGCTATTGATTGCCTTTAAACAGTCCAAAACCTGCCTCATGCTATCTTAATTAGCAGTACTTATGAGGATTTAAATCTAGCCGAGTTTAAACAATTGAGCTTTTGCTTGGCCTACTCAACTCAATTAATGCTTTCGTGGTCATGCATTCTAAATACCTGAGTGTGCTTAGAGATTAATTTGGTGGCTTTTGCTGTAAAGGTGAGCCGAGATCGCCGGCCTGCTTGTTGTTGAATACACAATGGTCCAAGATTATGATTAGGCAGTACAAAGCTGTCTGGAATAAGTCGATTAATATTCAGAAGGTGAAAGATTTCAATAAACTCTAAAGGCTGACTGGGCATCAAGCACTGAACATTTCACTTTGTCGCTCACAAGGCCAAACGGTGTGTTGATGCAATTTGTCTTTCTTAATCATCATTTGAACCTTTACTTGATTTAATTCATTTGTATTCGTGTTCTTTGAAGATCTTTTAACCTTTTTTTTTTAGGTAGAATTCAAATTCAAAAAAGGAGTAATTACAGGGAGCCTCAATTTCTTGAGAGTTGAGAGTTGTTGCACAATTTAAACCAGTAAATGGTTTATTAATTTCAGCACAATACATGTATATACAGGAAGCAATGCCAATAACCTTGATCAAAAGAAATTTCTGAGATACACAGAAACCAGCAAAAGAATAAACAGTATTAATCTTGTGCATTGATACTGTAAATGTTAATTAGAAGTTCATTCAGATGTCAGTCTTTTATTTTCTCACCGTCAGCAGCCAGAGCTGTCACTATGCTCGACTGAGTGGGCCCCGTCTTCCCAACTCCTCCGTTTTCGAATGCAGGCTGGTTGTCCAACTCTTGGAGCTGCCAATTGAGGCCGAAAAGGTGCATTGCTGTGAAATACACAAAAAAAGCTGTGTGGGCTTGTAGGAATGGATAAACAAATAAGCAAACAGCCGCACAAAAACAATCAAGCCACTTAAGCACAAAAGACCTGTGGGAGAGCACGACGGACGGACCCAATGCAGGCAGAAAAAAAACAAAAAAAAAAACAGTTTAACTTCCAACATTTTGCTTCGCATTTTTGTTTTCTGAGGCTACTCTTCCACGGGTGGCTTTTGTGTAAACACGGCACTGATAGAGGCCAGACAAAGTCATTTCAATCGAAACTTAGGAACCCTGTTGCTCCAGCATGTTTCCTCGGGGAGCGCTGTTCATTAGCGTGTAAGAGTGTCTGCACGGAAACAGCTACTGTATCAAAGAGAGCAGAGTTTCTGTTTGGACGCAAAACTTTCACTTCAGACGAGGAGACGAGAGACTCTCCAAGTCTAATACAAAGCAGGAAGGACACGGACATGCAGCTACATGCGAGCGAAAGAGTAAGATGGAGGAAGAGGCAGAAAGTGAGAGACTTTTAAGACAGTGGAAGGCAGTTTATTGAGACAGACAGTCACAGCGGGGGGAGGAAGTGAGAGGGTAAGATGCTGCAACACTCCTCTAGTTCTCTTACATAACTAAACTGTGTCTGGCTTTCTTTCAGCCAACCTGCTTTATTGTCACAGTATTGGATGCAATCAAACTGTGTTCTTGTTGTTTTGGGAAACTGGGGTGCTTCTGTGAGCGCAGCGAGAGGGCCAATCTCCTTCAAAGTCACCAGCCAGGGAACATGCTGAAGAGGCATCTTGATTTCCAACCATTTGATCTGCGGGAGGAACTTTTCTCCAACACCCGTCGCTCGCTGGGAAGATGGATATTGACTGCAGCAAACAACTTGAGAGCTGGATGTGGGGCCAGAGAGAATATCAAATGTGAAGGAGACCAAAAGACAGAAGGAAAACTAGCATGGACTGTGTATCAATCAGTGCTTTGTTAAAAAACAGGGTGTGTGTTTTGTAGGGGTGGGCAACATGACGGTATATAATGTGGTAATACCGCTTCCACCGCGGCAGCTATCCCTTAATGTCTCTGGCAGGCTACGTAGCAAATCAGGGCTAGATTCTTCCAAGTCTCGCGTGATCTCGCAAGGTAACGTGATTTGAACACCTCTAAGATGGTTTGCCGACTGCTGCAGAAGAAGAAGGTGACAAGAAAACACAGAGGACAGCGAAGGCATCCCAACCAACCCAAGAAGAGGGATGACAACGGTACTGAAAGGGGTTTCACCTCTGTCGTAAGGAGATGGCTTGGATTCACAGTCTGACATGGTATTGTTATTTTAAATTATCGTGATCTTATTTTTTTTATCTTTATTTAATTAGGCAGTCTCATTGAGATTAAGATCTCTTTTCCAAGAGAGACCCGAGAACAAGAAACACTCACAAGAACATAATCGGCAAACAGAATCACACAACAAACAAGGAATTAATAAAAAGAGTTACAAGAATCATAAAAAAACATCAATACAGCTTTGAAATCTCTACGGGGGGTGTAGGGCTGTAGATGTGAGCGAGTTTGGATGCTTCAACAGCAGAGCTCGAAAGATAAATAACATGAGATGGCTATTTATTCTCAACTGTAAGGAAGTCCAGCCAACCGTGTGATGCAGAGAACAATGATGAGCACGAAATTTGTCATTTGTGATCAAGTGTAATGCGCGATGATACACTGGGTTTAGCTGCTGAAGTGCTGATGGGGCAGCATGACAATGCAGAATACCTCCTTAGTGAAGGACGGACAGGAAGGTTGACTGCACAACAGTTTTACAGTCCGAGGGAGACAGACATCCCTAAATGCTGTGCAAGACGCCTCGTTTGATTTTTCACTTGTGAGTCAAATGTTGAATATGGATCTTGAAAGATAGTTTGCTGTCAAGTCTAATTCCTACTTATTTATATAAGATTACCATGATATAAAATTACAAATGCTGCCATATCACCCACTCCTAGTGCTTTTTTTAAAGCCTGCTGGTGAATATACTTGGCATCAGTTTCGTGAGGATACACACTGCATCGTCCTTGGTAGATAAAACAAAAAGGCGCTCCGTAGCCTTGAACTGCAATCAAATAATGCAGATTTATCATTGCAGTGATAATGCTTGGCTGTCAAGTATATTCAGCCAGCATCACCCTCAGTGTCAGAATCCATTTCAGCTGCCGATGAAACAGAAATTAATGCTGACTGCTTCGTCAATATTTCTGACAAGACTGACTTTTCTAAACGCCCTGAATGGACCAGTCTGACAGTAACTCAGGGTGCGAAAACATGCAAGATCTGTGTGCCTTTGTTGTGTGTTTGTTTAACAGATTTGCTACGAGACTTCCAGTTGCTATCGACATCATGGTTTCAAAGTGTTCTGGATCTTTCTGCATCTTCAACCGGATTCAGATCAGTCTCTGTACTGTTGAACAAGTTCACTGGCAGCACAGACAGATTCAGACAAAGCCTGCAACTTGCCAAGAATTAGAGAAAGCCTCTAAAGATATTCTCATTTGTCCCCAAAACTGAATGAAAACATACAGAACCTTCTCCTTGGCCTAGTTAAGATGCAGAACTTCGACATTTAAATACCAACTTTTTCTAGCGGCTCACTGTGTAAATATTTTCATTTCTTAGACTAACATGTTGGTGGCTTTAAACTGAGGAAAGGCTCCAGTCTCCTTAGAAAACACTTTGTGCTGAGCTGGGGCCCAAATTGCAAAAGATCAACTGAGGACATGCAGCATTAAAACCCCTCCGCCTGAAAAAAAAAAAAGAAAACAAAAAGTGACACCTGCTCTTGCAAAATGACTGACAGCATGAAATTAAAGCGGGTTAAGGTATTACTTAAAGAATAAAAGGTAGCATAATCTTTTACTTCACAAAAACTGTATTTACAAAATTAGCATTAAATATTTTGAACCCTTTTAATGTTGAGAGAAAAATCTGTCTCTAAGCTGACTGGCAGACGACAGGACACAGCACTTTATCAAAAGGAGACATGCCAGACAGGGCTCTCATGGTGCACATGAACATTAACATTTTTATTGTGCATATGTCCTTTAAAATATCTACGAATCCGCAGCCATGCTAGCAGCTCTGTGAGGCTGAACTCTGGCATGAGCATGCTAACATACTGAAGATTAGCAGCTAATATTTACCAGGTTCATCATCTTAAATGTTAGCATGCTAATGCACGCTAATTAGCAATAAATGCATAAATAGAAAATGTCTTTACTTCTGCAGGTTTTTAATTACAAACCAAAATGTCAAATTGAATCTTCGACCCAATGATGGTGCTGGAGTAAAAGTCAAGTTATTAGAATTTATCCATCAATACTCCACCCAATAGTACAAATGTCAGCCTCATGGTGGCGCTAATTGTACTGACTCATTTTACACGATAAGTCCAGACACTCTCCTCAGCTAAACATTGTGCACTCCCGTCTCCCAGCACCACCAGCTCTCCGCCGGAAGGGAAACAGTGTGTGACAGAGGGCTCTTGTGTATCACACACCGTACAGAACCACCACGAGTCTTCCCCTCTTCACTGCTCTTAGTGCACCAGGGCCTGAATCCCCACTTACCTCATCAACAAATTGCTTTGAGGTGAATAGCCCTCAATTTAAGAATTTGCATAAATTATTCCTGTAGCCTAGGCCAGTCCAATTAATATTTATGGGCTATGAGCAATTCTCTTCCTGAGCAAGAAGGTGGAAAAGCTAACCTCTAATCTCTGAAGTCAAAATTTGCCCTGTGGAGCACCTCCACTCACAACGCATGGGAGGCTGAATTAGTAAGTTTACCACATGTTTGTTTGAGCTCTGACATCCACATGCTATTTAGTGCACAGAGGCACAAACACCATTGCAGTGGAAATGTAAGACGAGCCCCAGAAAATCCTCCTGGCTCTGCTCACAGCAAATTCCCCATCTTGTTCACATGATTCTTGGCGGTGTTGTTACCGGGGAAACACAGCGCTTAATTATGCTACAGGTGAAAGTTGTATCTCTTCTTTCGAGGGAAAATGAATAATATTATTCAGCTAAGTAACCAAAGGCAGTGAAAAACACAGGCGACTATAAAACTTCTTGAGTGTTTTCTGTTAAAATGTGCGGTGGATGCCATTCTGATGGCCTTCGTCACCAGGCATAATTAGCCCATTAACCAGAGAGAGAGGTGGCCCATCTGGAGTCACGGTGTGCCAACAACAACCTGGAGCTCAACAGCCACAAAATTATTGAGATAAACATTGTTTTATGCTGGAACCTGCTTGTACATCTCCCCACCAGCGTCCCCGGGGGACTCCTCGATATAAGCCACGCAGCTCAGAGCATGGCTAAGACGTTTCTGTTTTCTGGGATAGTGTCTCCAACAGAATCAAATGGAACGACGGCTCTCCAACACGAGATCGACCGGGCTAGGGTTTGTTTTGTTTGGTCCTGTGGCAATTGAAGCAAGCTCAGTATCACCTTCTGTTAGTCTCTGTGGGATTTATAGAATTTCTTATTGGTGTTACATTACTGTCAGTCTCACTACTGACGAGTGGAGCTCCCCGTACCGTCCACTCTCCTCTACTCTAACAGGCACGGCCTTGTTAAAATCAATTAAGCCAATCAAGTTCAAACAATGTCAAAAGCGTCATTAGAGTTATCACTTTAATCCACTAGCCGTCGCCGAAAATCAGAATCAGAATCTGCTTTATTGGCCAAGTATGTGTGTGCATGCAAGGAGTTTGCTCACTGAGGACAAAAAGCACACAAAAAAGCAAAAGACTGAACACTTAGTTAAGCAGTGCAAAAATCTAAAATAAACAATAAACGTTATATACAAAGAACGATGAGGCAATAAACAATACGGAGAATAAAACTGACCATGTGCAGGTGTTTGTGTTGACGGCGACAGTGAGTGAAAACTGTGCATTGATGGGTTATACATGGCCAGTCAGCGGCTGGTTTGCTGTCAAAAACACATGAATAACCTACAACTGATTTTCTCCTTCTCTGATTCATGTAATTTTCAGGGATTTAGTTTCTTCCTAAATTAGAAAGCTGTGAAATCCACTTTTACAAAGCTACTGATAATAATTAATGCTTCATTGAAAGACACCTTTAATTAATATATTCTCTATATATGTCTAACATCCAAATCAAAATGTCACACAAAAGAATATCATCCTCTCCTTACAAAAACTTGGATCAAACAGTGAGTAAATGCTTCGCGTTTGGTTTTGTTGTGTGGTTCAATTTAAGGAGCATTTCCAGAAAAATCCACACGCTCTCTCTGCATCCAATCAGAGCATCAGACCTGGACTCGGCCCTGATTGGGCTCCCTCTGTCTGAACAGTTGCTGAAATAATTCCAATCAGGCCAGTTTGCAGCGCTGGAACTGGAAAGTCTCACCTCAGCAGGTTTTCGCCTCATTTGAATTACAGGAGCTGCTGCTGTGGGTCAGCCAGAGTCCAGCGTAGTGGCTGTCCTGCATGTTATTCTTCAAATTCAGTCCATAAAAAAACATTTTATTCTAACTATGTGTTTCTCAAGTAGCATGAGGTATATTAGTTTCAACTTGAGCTTCAGAACAAAACAAAAATTGAGGAAACTTCAAACACACTCCAATTTCAATATATAACAGATGCAGATGCGCCTGTTTTTGTTTGACTTTGTACGAATGGGATTGTGAGAGCTGACAGCAGAAAAGTATTAAAGTACGAGTGCACATTGTAGCTATTTGAGTCATTGCACCTGGCAGGTGAATTGGCAGTGGATGAAAGAGAGAGGAAGTGGTGGAAACACTCTCAGACACCTGAGGCAAGTGGCAGAGGGCTGCATCTGTTTAACTGACACACAAACACGCACGCACACACACACACACACACACAAACGCACGCACACGCACACACACACACACACGCACACACACACAAACCAAAGGAGCTGAAGCACCGAGCACACGCTCTGGAATCGGGCCAAAAATACAATTCCCAAACATCCGACAGGTCTACAATTAAAACAAGTTGGTGATTGTTGGGATGAAAATGTTGTAAATGAATCCAATCTGCTAGAAGTGTTAGTGACAACAGCTGAACAAATGACTGTTTCTGCTCGGTTTCCCTGTGTAAACTGAGCAGATCTTTCACGAGAACATGCACAAATAAAAATAGCATCTGATTCCAGCACAGAGGAGCAGCCAAGTTATAAAAAGTGTGTATATATCCATACTAATTTTATGATACGAGATCATGAACGGCAACGAGCAACAAAACAGTTAAGTCAATAAAGGGATTGTGAATATTGACATTGATCTCGCGCATTTATGACCTCTCCTCCAAGGGAGCACTCCTCTCTCCATTCACCAATAAAACACTGGTTATAAGATCTTCCCAACAACCCCATATTTCTCCTTCTACAACTGTGTCACATTTCCCCTGCCTGCAAGCTGGATGAATACTTATATATCCGCTCGGGGATAGAGGCACAGTGTCAAGATTAAGGGCTTGGATGACAAGGGAGGGCACGAGCAGAGATGAATCTGTAAGGGGTTTATTGCCGTGGTCAAGATTCTAAAGGTTAGCAAGAAGTCAGCTTTGACACACGCCGTAAAAAAAATGTTCGAAAGCCTCCTCATAGGAAATAATGCCCAACAGAGGGAGAGAAGATGAGCGCTGGCTCATCTTTCGGACCGACATAAAAGCATTTCCTGTTTGACGGAACGAGCGAGTTTTGGTTCTAGCACAACAAAGGCTTTGTGGACCAAGGTCTTCTTTAAAGTTCAAGTGTTTGGTTCTGTTTCCTCTGTTACACGAGTTCAGCTCCTCAACTTGTGTTTCGTTTTGACGCGGCCATCTGTGCCGGCCATTTGAACCTCTCTGCCTGTGTTTTAACAGGAACCCCCGAGGACATAAATTGGCTGTCGTTCTGTGAACTGGGGATCACAAGTGTGGGGATGATGCACAGCCCCCTGTCAAAGGGAAACAGACAGGAATGCCTCGTTGGAAACTGTACTGGGGCCATGTCTGCATATCTGACTGAGAGCTTAGTCAGACAGACGCTACTGAATCATATCAGGACATCTGAAATTTCTGCAAAAAGGAAAAGGCAGTGAAATAGAAATACTCCTGGCAGAGATCAAACTCCATACAGATTACGAGGCACGCCGGCTTCATTCACTCTCGGCAGCTTGTCTATCATTGGTTCCGTTTGACCGAATGACATGTCTAAAGATTGTCCAATGCCACTGCAGATAATGGAGCCACGTTTTCTCTCCCTAGAGCTGAAATAAATACGTCGCCTCTGGCACAAAAAATACTGGTTTTCATGCATGTGTGTGACAGCTTGTGCCGCTCCTCCACATCAGACAATAACAAGCTTTCAGTGGCAGTACTTAAGCAAAAACCTCACTGTATGGTTAATTTTGTCTGCTTAGATGCTTCATTTGTTTCAAACATATAGTATTAAGATGTAAACAGTCTGTACCGTCGGCATCTAATAGTGTTACCGTGCACAAACTGTATCCCTTCGAAAGAATGTCCGCTTTCCAGGCTGAGAAATGCAGGCGGATTTTTCCATGAATTACCCCTCCAGAGAATCAAAGGGAAAGTTCTGGCCGAAGCCCTCAGTCGGTACAAATGTTCAGCCTTGAATATCTGGTAAAGTGAGCAATTTACAGATAAGATTTTCACCTCCCGAACTGCCTCCAGACACAATCAGGCACAGAACCTTCTAAGTGGACCAACGTGAGGAGGAAAAGAGAGGACTTTTTTTTTTTTTTAATTGGACCTGGTGTCGCCTGCGAGCTTGAAGGACAGCTGTAGATAAAACGCTGTTAGGCGTGTGGCCTTGAACTGATGAGGCTAACAGCTTGTTAGCTGTATAAATGAAGTGTTGGGGAGACCGCGTGAGCAGAGGCGAGACCGTAAGAGTGTGTCTGATTGAGACAGAAACAGACATGAGCAGTCATGAAGTCTTTTGGGGTCCAAATCGAGCTCTAACAGCTTGACAGCGAGTCCAAGCCATCAGCTCATAAGTCTTCATAAACAAAATGCTGGTCGAGATGAAAAGACTTTCAGGTCTGACTGCTGACAATTAAAATGGTATGCTTTATGGTTTTGACATTTTCATTTCAAAGCAGTTCTAATTTTTCCCATTGCTGGGACCTTCAACACATAAGTCAGATAATTAAATATGTGACGACTGCCTGTTGCTGTGTTTATTTCTTATCACCTCCGTCAAAGAGGTTGTGTTTTCTGTTCGGTTTGTTTGTCACCAGGATTACGGGAAAACGACTGGCCTGATTTATATGAAACCTGCTGTGAAGGGTTTAGCCCGGACAGGAAGGAAGAACCCTTTACATTTTGCGATGAATCCAAATGACGGGTTGACTTTCGTTAACGCTGCGCGAGCATTTGGCCTTGACGGAATAAATGCCATGTATCTACATCCAGTAGATGGTAGTAAAGTTAAACAGTGACAAAATGTAGGCAAATATAAAACTATGATGACTCACAGGTGCAAGCAATGAAACCAAACTTCAGTGTTGCTATGGAAACGTAATTTCTCCAATTTAGAAGTACATAATAAATGCACAGCCGAGATGACAAGGCTTCAGCAAGGCACAACCATATTTTGAGATAATTCTAACAGGTTTGGAGATATATCCAGACATGCATGCTGTTCTCGCCTGCAGACCTGGACAGAAGAGTAGACTACTGGCCCTGGCAGAGGTCTGAGCAAGTGTTGCTAAAGATTTTGAGTCCCATTTTAAAAGCTGAGTAATGAATGTTTTTGTTTTTTAATCTCAAGTGTCAAGTCAAGACTTCAGGCAGCCAAGTCCTAAGTTAGCCAAGTTATCTCACATGCTAATTTTTTTAGCCTCCTATAAAACTGACTCTGGAGAGTCAGTCTGTGTGTGACAAAAACAGTTAACATGATAATCTTAATAATGTCCCATAATCTGTCATGCACCTTTTTCTGATGCTGTAATTTGGTTGCGTTTGCGATTTGAGTTCAGAATCTTTCACACTTCAACAGTCACACAGTCTGAGCTCGGGCTTACCGATGCAGTAGCAGAGAATGATGGACAGAACCACAGCTATCCCCACAGCGATCAGGGCGGTGCACTTCCAGGAGCAATGTTTGGGTGACTTCTTGAACTTGAAAGCCCCTCTGGACAGGCTGTTTCTGGGCAAAGGGCGCGCCGGTGTGGAGTAAACTGTCCCCGTCGCCATGGTGTAACCAGGGGCTGCCGCGCCAAAGAAAGGTGTCGTTCCCGTGCCCGTTTTAAAGAGGAAGTGCCTGAAGACGGGGAGAAAAAAAAAATAATGAGGAGAAAATATTGCACAAACAACTGTAAAATAAGAGATGGTACAAAGCTGTATCCCAAAACTCAAAGCCTTAAAGAAAGTCTACATTAAATTCAAATAGCCAAATACAATAAAAAAAAAAAAAAAAATCACCCAAATGCAGTATAACCCGCAATAGCAGTAAATCCCATGTGTATCAGGCTGCAACAGGAACTGGGTTATAATGTAATATTCAGTATAATCCTGACATTGGAAAAGGTGAACAAAAAGTACCTCATAAAAACAATCATCTCCCACTTGCCCTTTTACAACTGGGCCTTTGCTAATAGCCCATTATACCTGGGGTAATTAAGAGGGTTTAATCAAATGCACTACGGAGTGATCGTCCTATTAACTTTTAAACCCCACGTGAAAAGCTCTTAAGTAAATGAATTAAGCCTTGTTGCCACTCTTGCCACTACTTAGAGATTAATACCCAAATGCCTCCAGGCTTATGGGGACGGCCAGGGAAATTGGACAGATTGACCATGCATTCCAAATGCCCTTCCAATGCACAACTGTAGAATTTGTCCACTTTTGTAAAAAAAAAAAAAAAAAAAAAAAGAATTACCGCTTTATGGTTGTATTCCTCCGCTAACCAGCCAGGATAGAGTTTACATCCATGTCTGTCCAGACTCACATATGTAGTGACGCTTTTTGAAGGAAAAGCTATTAAGTGTTGGGCCAAATAGAAGTTATTGCTGTACTGACATGTATGATTCCAGTGAATCATTTCCAGTGACACGTGGTGTCTTCACTCAGAGACTACTTTTACAGACGAGTACAGAGGACTGATGGAGAGCTTCATCACACGGTGGAGCCACGAAAGCTCATTATCAGCAAATGTGACATCTCCTGCATGTATGTCTGTCCTGAGAGAGGGATCTCTCCTCTGGTGCCCTTCCTCGAGCTTCTTCCATTTTGCCCATTAATGGGAGTCGTTCCGAGCCAAAGGGTCTCAGGACAGACAATCAGACAAAATCTGATGAAGGGATATACAATGAAATTGATTGGACTTGTATGTTTATCAGTGTGTAAGTTCACTGAGAGAAAAAAAACAACCGGCTTGCGTGTTCGCATGCTTGGCCAATAAAGCTGATTTTGATAGAACATGAGGTTGACGCCATGACAGTAAACAAAGCTTCAGTTATGGATGTTGCTGCGAAGATGCTATAAACTGTGACACATGAATGCTTCACACACACCTTCAACCCAGCAGCACAGAAGATCTATACAATCACCACAGTGTCAAGGTGGACATGAAAGATTAGTGTCACCAATTCAGTATCTGACCAAATGTGAAATATGATCACAATCCGCCTTCTGTTCCTGAGTTACGGCGTTGAATAACGGCCAGAAAATTGTTTTTGCAGAGCGTTATGATGTCACAGTGAAGGTGACATTTGACCTTTTCGGATATAAAATGTCATCACTTCATCATTTTATCCTGTGAGACATTTGTGTGAAATTTCATCACAATTAGCATTTAAGCTCTTGAGTTAGTGCCAAAAACGTATTTTGCGAGGTCAGGGTGACCTTTGACCAGCAAAATCTAATCAGTTCATCCTCGAGTCCAAGTGGACGTTTGTTCCGGATGTAATGAAATTCCCCTCAGGCTTTCCTGAGATATTGTATTCATTTAAAGGGATGTACGAACGTATGGACAACCTGGAGACATAACGCCTCCGGCCGCGGCTGTCAGCTGTGCAGAGGCAGAATAAAATAGCTTTAAAACAAATGATCTCTCTTGTTTCCAGATAATGGATACTCTGAATGAAAGTCTTAGCTTCCTCACCAGGATTACTTCAGGAGCTGAGCAAATACTTGACTGTAAAACACGGCGAGTTAATAACACTAATACAAAATCTGAATAAATAATTTGCACAACAAAACCTTTACTATTCAGTTGAGGGTCGCGCTGCATGAGTACTCTCGTTGACACTCCTGCATGTACCTGTGCTACAAATACACCTCCTCGTCCAGGTTTACTCTCCTTCGATCTGCTGTTTCCAAAATAAAAGGCAAAGCATTTTCCAAAGTAAAACAAATATGTCCAAGACCATGAAAGAGTTACATTTCAGATAATGAGGGCCAGAGAAAGCACAGTCGTCCTTTCTTGCTCTCACATCCTCTACTTCCTCCTGAAAGTCTCACCCAACATTTTACAGCCTATCTTATGTTCTATAGATCCCAGGAGGAGCGGGCTGCTGCGGAACCGCCAATTTAAATACACCAATAAACTGATAAAACGGTGTTTGCTCATCAATTATTTGTGCGGCATCTGTGAAGCCTCCGTGTGAGTTTTGTAAAGGCTTTTTTTAAGCCTGACTGGGAGTCTGCACTAGAAGAGCTCGAGAACGGCTAATTGGGTGCATAATCTGAAGCTGAGCAGTTAAGGATGGAAAGACTTACTAATCAGAGTTTCCCTGATTATCTGATAGAAGCGGTGAGTCAACAAGCTTTAGGGAAGCTGCACCTTCAAAAACTATATTCTTTGAGTTGGACTAAATGTTGTTTCTGAAGACTTTGTGGTCCAAGGTAAGGGAAAGGGGGGTGGGATTAATCAGGAAATTAGAAAAAGTTCTGACAGATTTGTTTTACAAAGGACACATCTTACACCTACACCACAATGCACTGCTCATATTTCAGCCCTGCCGCTGATATTTCAGCTACTTCCTATCTCCTGTGAGGATATCTCTGGGCTAAAACCTCCTCTGATCAATTCTTGACTAAAAGAACAAATGTCAGATTTGGATCGTCTGGCTCCCGCACGCCGCGATTGACACGTGGCGGTCATGGCCAGACAGGGATTCCATTTAAAGGTTACCGCGTGTCACTGCTGGAATGACAATGCCCGGGTCGTCTGCGCCTGAAGACGCTCAGATTCTTCAATCTGGAGCGAGCCGCGCTGTAGCTGCGGCAGACTCTCTAATACGCAGCTGGGTATGAATTGAGGTCAAAACTTGCACGGCGTCGGAGGCGGCAGGCGCGCAGTCGGACTCGCAGGCAAATAGACACGGCTATCTGGGGAGTTAAGTGTAAGTGGATGCAATCTGATGAGGCGGACAGAAGGGGACGCGGACGTGTGGGTTCATGTGTGTGTGCCCGTTGGGAGGTGTATGCACTCTATTTGAGGGAGGTGACTACCTATCGCAAGTGATCATGTGGAGACAGTTTTGCCAGTAAATAAAGGTCTCAAATGTTCCTGGGCTCCTATTTATGCAAATATATGAGTACATAATGTTCTCCTGGCCCCCAAGTCAAAGACACCTGAGCTGAAAAGGGAACATCTGTACAGCACTACAGAGCCTTCAGAACACTGAAAACCGTATGAAACCTAATAAAAAACTGTGTTAATATCCGAAGTAAAAACGTACAGACAAATCTTAAAATGGTGTTTATTCGCACTGTTGAGTTGACTGAACAATCTGAATGCACATATAATTACCACAGACATATGGCAAGCCGTGGGTGGTTTTAAACTAAAAAGTCAGCTATGCTTCAGTCATTTATATCCCTTCTGCTTTGCGTGCGAGAGAGCGAAACTGAAAGTTGTCAGAATCTGCAACGCCGAGACAAATTCCTGCGCCGGACATTTATTTGCACTCAGCGTTTCAAGTAATTCGGCCGCTGCTGTTTTTCATGTCTGCCTCTTTTTTTTTTTTTCTTTTCCTAAAGAGCAGACTGAAGGGGTCTAAAGATGAAATGCTGTTGGACATGATTAACAAACAGCGGACGAGTGTAAATGTCTGCAGCTATACACACTGGCTGACCGGCTGTAATTGATTACAGCCAGTGTGATGCAACAAGGCACATTACTATGCTAATCCTGCCAGCCCGAGTGATAGCAGTGTGGTGTGCTGCGAGAGAGAGGGAGGGAAGGAGGAGAGACAATCGGGAGAGTGCGAGACGGAGAGAGAGAGAGAGAGAGAGAGAAAGCAAATGAATGGCTGCCCGTCTGTGTGATCGCACTGTGTTTGTGTGCACGCCTGTCTGTCCCATTGAGAAGCCTGCAACACAAAAGCAGCAGCCACCCTGGTCTCCTCTGCTCTCACAACACTGCTTGTCATCAGGATGACATTTGAAAACATCCTCACTGAGGACAAAAGACTAAACAGTGAGTGGGTGGATTTGTCTACGGCTAAGCTCCAGCTGGAGGGGTGAGAGCGAAACAATGCGAATCGAAGCCCTCGGAATATGTAATCTGTCTATTAGCCGCTGCTTCTGCGTTAGCATTAGCATTTCAAGGTGAGAGCTGGAATAATCAGGCCGCTTTATTCCATAGCCGAAAAAAAAAAAAAAAAAAAGAGTACAGATGTGGCGGCCGTCGCAGTGGCTCGTTTTCACGCTCGCCGCCGTCGCCGTCGATCTCCTCCATATCGCCACCTGCCCTCTCGTCAGGGGGCCTAGCAGGTGCTATTCTGGTACAGCTAGCTCCGCATCCGTGTGATGGTATTTCGGGCGAGCTTTTTCTTTTTCTTTTTTTTTTTTTTGTGCCGTCCTGCCCACGGAGATCAGCGTGGTGCCATCTTGAGTCGCTCCCTCAGAGTGCTCAGATTGTTTGCACATTGAGTTTAGTATATTTAACGAGTTTGATTAGGTTTGGCATGAGATGAGCTCAGCTCTTATGTACATACATTTAAGGTTTTATGAGTCTAACTCTCGGCCTGAGACAGTTACTGAGACAGTTACTCTGTCGCTTAATCTCAAGGGACAACTGTGGTGAGGACATGCTCCACCACAAGGGCTACATTCGTCATGAATAAATACTCTTTATATTGAAACCTATTTAGATCACGCTTCACTATCTATCCTCCGTCCATGAACGCTTTTACATTTGCTGGCAAAAATCATCTGGAACAGATGCACTTCATGTTGCCAGCAGCAGCAGCAGTTCATACTGTAACCTAAAATAAGAGGAAAATATTGCAGGAACTCTGGAATCACCACAGAAATGTGCGCTTGGCACAAAAGATGTTGGCAAAATAAATGAAAAGGAAAACACATGAGAAAAAGGAAAAAAAAAATACGTCTTGAGGATTACCACTTTGTCTACAACACCATCCACTTTGGCAGGTAACCAACACCGCAAGCTCCTTTCTATTCCAAAAGGCTAGTTGGCTGGTATCTTAACACATGACTAATCAGTCCTGGTGCGATCCTGACACTGAGGCTGCTGTGCAAAAAACAAAAAGAAAGAAAAAGTTCAATTTTCCTCCACGTTCCTCCTTGTGAAGCATGAATGTCTGACTCGTGATTTACATGTGCATCCCACACAAACAGCTACACACACACACAAAAGCAAAATCCTTCCTGGATTACCTTTGCTATTCTTTTTCACCCCCGAGAACAATTCTAACACATTTTCCATCAGGAAAATGTACTGTCTGTGGGACCCTGCACCACATGATGATTTTGGAGCCGAGACATAATTTCATTTCACCAAAGGACTCCCTTGACACATGAATCCAATGAGGATTGACAGTACATTTATAACTGCAACGTGTGGCTGGGCAGGCCTTCAAAAGACTCATTCTGAAGTGTCATAACGACTGTTCTAGCTGAATCTCATTGAGTCTAAGTGAAAAAAATGCTGAAGTGGGCTCCAAAGGACATACATATGTAAAAGCAGGCACCTACCTGCATCTTATCCAGTGGAGCACATATAGGGCGTATAGCTCGTGCCATACACATGTCAAAAATATAAATTTCGCACACGCCACTTCAGTCTATTTTAAACAAAGGATTAAGTACAGCTCAAGAATAATTACTGTATATGTGCATCGGTCTCTTAAGGGACATGGCAATTCATTTTATAATGAAATTCAAAGGAATATTTCTAATTGAAAATATCACACAAAACTATTTCAGTGGAGCCAAGTGGATAGTAAGGGAAACCTGAGGGGTTTATTAAAAGCATTCCACACACTCTGAAGATCTGAATGTCTCCTCACCACTTGATAATACCAACGAGCATGATCGCCGCTCCGTTGCCAACTAATTGAGCCCTTTAAATGGTGCAGTCCTGGTTATCATAAAGCAGAACAAAGGCTGAAGTAGAACAATGCCACAGACCCATCAGATGTGTAACACCAGCATTTGTCATGGTGACAGAAACTCTGCTGTTTCGTCACGGGATCGAGACTTCCCATCGTGTTCCTCAAGTCTGTGTTTCAGTTCGTTAAGTGAGAATCGCTGCCTGTACATTTTTACTACACATACTGTGTTTGTGTTTAAGATCAGATAAACTGATACTAATTCATGTCCCATTTTTATCTTTTTTTGAACTGGAAAAGGCGGCTTCATATCTCTGACGCGCACGCTTGATGTCGAGTGCATGCGGCGAAATCGATCAGTCGCCACAGCCTTGGCAGCGTGATCACAGTGAGATCAGTGGCTTTATTCACTTATTCACCGTTAATAATGAGCAGTAGTTACATTTGTCGTTACTGAGTGCGGCACTTCACACAAGAACACTGAAAGCTATTCACAGCGAAAGCTAGTCAGTATTGAGTCAAATTAGCACACTTGTGCTTTGAAGACCAACACTTTCATGCGAGGTTACACACACATAATTCATTACGGCTAATTGCTGTAAAAGTAGCTAATGCTGTCAAATGAGGGCTTTATTTTCAAGGAGATCATGTCACAGGCAATATCTCAAACACCGTCATAACATTGTGATTTATACTTGACACTTTTTTTAATCAGCTGCCTTGTACGTAATAATTTACTGTCTGTGCGTGTGACCATGTCTATTGTGCTGCACAAAAAATGTAATCCACAGTCAGTGTTGAGGACTGGGATGAAATTCATATGTCTGCGGTACCTGGAGCCACCTACATGTGTGCCGCTAGAATTTGCTGGCCAAAAATCCCCTGAAGGCAGCTTAATAAATACTTTCTGGAGCTTCTGTTTACATTTCCCAACCTGGTGGTTTTCTTGACATCTGCAATTATGTGGTGAACCGGGTCTTCCCTTTTGGCCCCGTCGGTTCGCAGCAGCCCTCTGTTCCCACCCACTGACAAGCACTTGATTTAGAGTCCACTGTGGTGATAGTGATTTATGCCTCGTCTGATGATAGGTGTGCACATATTGTTTTGTCGATACGGCTAAGACAGCTCAAGGTCATTGCACGGTTAGTATTCAATCACTGCATCTTCCCCAGAAAGCGAAACTGTCACCACATATCCCAATTGATTCAGTCAGATCATAAGAGGTTGTTACTTCATGCTGCCACAGACGAAATTCAAAGTTTACATTCATCTAAGCCTCGGAAAGGGTACGCCGTGCCAGGGAAATATCAGGCTAGAATGCAATCATCGACTCGAGGCCATTTCTGAGTCAGGGCGCAATGTACCACACTTCATTAGCCAGGATATTTTGAGCTCACTGATTAAGAGAGATATAACTGATGTTTCAGGAGGAAATCTTGGCAGCGGCTCTCATGACAAAGTAGTATCTTGCACAGCAAATTTTGATATAACACACAATCCGCTTACCAAGTTCCTCGTTAAGTTATAGCGTCTTTGATTTGAACTGGCAAGCTTTCTGATATTCACGTAGTTCACTCTAATCACGCACTCTCCTTCTGAGTGTAGGTCCATCTAATTTAGCAATCAGTCCTTAATTGTGGGTGCATACAAAAAGCAGAAACCTGACAACATTATTCTCAGCAGAGGAGAAACAATGACCGAATTTATCAAACTCAGCGGGAAACATATTATGCCATGCACAATTTGTGGCATGATAATTCATCCTGATGAGGTGCAGTCCCTAAAATAGGCTGGAAAATCAGCCAGCCCGGTTCCTGCCTGTTGCCTTTGGAAGGATGTAGACCACCACTCCATTGCACATCTTCTCAGCAGACAGCGAGAAATGTCACTGCGGGAGTTTATTATGTGCTGAGGTTCATCTAACACTGAACTCCATCCTGCCCGGATGGGAGACACGCATTGTGTGCTTTCCACAAACCTTTTGCAGGTCGTACAAATGGTAAAGGTGTGATGGAGCCACAAACGTGCAAGCATTAATATAAAACTGATAATTCATGTTTGTCAACAAAAAACACTGCTGGTTCAGTCACGACTGAGTGAGTCACTGTTAACCCTGTGAGTTTTCTGAATATGAGCAAACACCTGATGTCTCAGAAACACATGAAACAGGCCAGATTCAGCAGACAGCTGATTCCAGGGAACCGAAATAGAGTAAAACAGCCCCCGTTTCCTTGCTTGATTTTCCAATGTAAAATGTATACAATCCATTTGGGAGCACACTTCAAAAGTTGCAACATGATACTGAAACAGAACTCAAATTAAAATGAACATTTTGAACAGCAGCTTGGCCCCCTCTCATTTGTTTCACATCATTTTGTTTTCTGACTCAGTGAAACTGGCTTGATAACAACACCTGGGCCTGAATTTCCCAGCTCTGGTGTAGGTCACTGCGGGTCACTCACCTGCTCTCCAGGGCCACATTGCTGCCCAGGACCCAGCTGTCCTGCAGCTGGACGCATTCCGCCGTACTCTGCAAGTCGGCCGCCAGGCCGGCTGTGGGCGGCGGGCTCGGGCTCCTCTGATTGGCCAGTGAGCTGCGGCTCAGGGACGTGATGGACGGATGTTGCTTGTGTGGGGGCGGGGCTGGTGGGAGAGGCGGTGGGCCCTGCTGACTAGTTAGATGGTCACCTGGAGAAAAGCAGAGACATCAGAACATGAGCTTTTTGTCTTCTTAATAGCTGCAAAATCAAAAGCTTAAGTCATTTTTGTTGCCGATTAAAATTTAGTCAGGCTGGATTGCTAAGAGACGGCAGATGGATTAGAGTATGCATCTGCCTTGCATGTACGATATGACAGCACACAGCCACCCAACAGACCCAGAAAAGCAAATACAACCAAGAGCAAGACATTAAAATGAAATGCAACCACTGCAAAAAGACAGAAAATAAGAGCCGCTTTTATGGCGACACACATAATAATTGTCGCAAAACGCCACACGGCTGACAGTTGGGTTCTCTTAAACAGAAGGTCACTTAGAGAGGCAGCTGTTCTTTTATGGGCGCTTAACGCAATGTTTCACGTTTGATTACAGCCAGAGAAGACTCTCAAATAACTAATGACCAGAACATCCATTAGAGCTCTGAGAGAACAGGTTTTCCAATTTCACACAAAGCTGTGTAATTGGCCCCCAGAATGGCATGTGGTGATTATCTATCCATCTTCCCTGTTTAAAAAGGTAAAAACCCACAGTGCTGACAATTCTGATTTGCTCCAATGAGCCCCAAATGGGTATCGTCTTTCTTGCCTTACAGAGGCTCGGAGAAGTCGGCGTTGCGTCTTTAAGGAGTTGTTGTTCTTGCATTGACAGCATGAATTTTTATGAAGCCTAAAGGAGTTAAATTTAGAGCATACAAACGCTGGAGGTCAGCTCCGGTGCATGATTTAACCTTTGCTTCCTCAACCATGCTTAAAAGACCTTGTAGAGTTAAAAGCCGCGAATCAAAATCTGCTCTGCAGTCTCGGCGAGCTTGAACAATTTCATTGAAAGGACACTAGTCATTGTTTTGAAAAGAGCTTTTAATGCCCGTGCAGTTTTTGTCCTTGTCCATGTGTTCTGCTTTTCACTCTGCCCTTCTGTGTATAAAAATGAGCTGTTCACTGCAGCCAAATTAGCCTTGCATTTGGTTCCTCTGTGCTAAGAGGAAACATGTTTGCCATTCAGAGCTAGGAAATAATTTCCACCGCTTTGAGGTAAAAACCTTTAGGCTATTGCAAATACAGGCTACTGCAGCGACTGAAGATTATTTCTCTCGCATTCGGAGGAGGAATGCATCAGGAATATACTGTAAGGAATACTGTAATACGAATGATTACCAAGAATAAAACTCAATTGCTGGACAGTGGCAGCTGCGGTAAAGTTTAGCAGAGGCAGGTCGTACCAGTCATTTTAGTGACGTATTACTTGCATGGATTTATTGCTTTGTTTTTTTTTAAACAGAATACATTATTCGAGCATCTGAATACAGACAGGCAGACAGACAGACATGTTGAAAGATGAAGGGTGTGGAGCAGAATCAGGAGTGACAAGAGTGCACAGTGCTGGTGCAGAGGGCCAATCTAAAATTAATTAATCCCTGATTAGAGTTTGATCAAACCCAATCAAATATGATCCTCACATCACCCCACACCACCTTGTTCAAAGTCAATTCTGGATCCAAACACATGAATTACCTGTGATCAACTGCGGTATTGGCATTTGAAAAATATAAGGCTGCCATGACTTAGTGATAATGAACACAAGACATCCCTCTCATCTCCTGGGCTAGACTGTAAGCCCTATTAGAAAAGTGCTAAGTAGGCTAATAGAAATGTGGATTATCTACCAACACTGGATGGTTTTACTTCACCTCTGGGCCTCATTCCACTGTACGAGCCCACAGCAGCCACCAGCTCCACTTCACTTTCCAGCAGAAGCATTTTTCATATAATCAGCGCACACTAATGCAACAGTACAGTGTCAATGAAGGGCTAAAGGGAAATGATGCAGAGGGGACAATCAAATGGGCTCTGAAAAACAGAAAATGATCTAACACGGAGGTAAGTGGAAAGTTGATGGGCAGAGAGGATTATTTTTAGCTTTAAATGTTTTTGAGGGGAAAATATTTTTTTATTGTCACTTAGGAAAAAATGATCAAAAACAAGCTTAATGTCAATTCCAAGTAATCAAATGAAACCAAATTTCTGATGCAATAACTGCAGCATGCTCTTAAAAACACAATAAAAGCCCCTCTTTTGTAAAGTACTTAAAAACTGCTGTATTTGTTCTCCTGTACAAACATCTTATTATCACACCCACATATGCCACAGTGAATCCTAGTAAACAACCCACCATCCCATTACGCATTACAAATAAAGATACATGACAGATACTGCACAAATCGCCATCCATTTATCTTCATGTCTACATATTGATCTATTGGCATACACTGCAAGTCAACATCTTGATTGCTCTTGTTTAGTTTGCAGGCCGTCCTGCTGCTGCACTGCCCACGCTTACAGTTTAAAATGCAGCATACGGTACAGTAATATGAAAAAGCCATAAAAACACAGTGTATGTGGTGCAGGTGCATTATGGTTGATGGGAATGTGCCGGCACAGCAAGCACAGAGATGAGTCCAAACACTCACCATTATGACTTTATGGTCAATCTTGAATCAATTGCTGATGAAATGGACGTGTTAAAAGGCACGCTCGAACTGTGACATGTTTTCAGGTGAAAGCGCATGCTGAGCATAACATTCTCAAAAACACAAAATCCCAAAAACCTTCAAAGGTGTAGGATTTGACATGCAGCAAATCTGACTGCATAATCCCACAATGAACTCCGGGAGCATAAAACCCCATGAAGTGAATTAAACCTACTGTATGCGCGCTTTTGCAAAAAGCACTTCAAGCTTTTGGGTGTAAATAAGGTTTCCCCACTTGAAACGCTGCGTTTGCTGCGAAGCAATGAAGTGGAGCAGTCAATCAGTTTTGGTTTCGAGTGAAGCTAAAGAAGCAAAACAAAAGTTGAGAGTACAATCTTTTAACAGAGCATGTACCCTTGGTCTGAAATGGGTGGAAAAAAACATGAATCCAAACAAATATTTTCGTCTTTGTCCTAAGAAGTTCAACAAAGAAAGCAGCAAGGTTGTGCTGCAATCCACTGTGTCAGCCTTCAAAAGCTGCTGGTTTAATATTTCTGAATGCCAAAAATCAATTATTGTTTCTTTTATATAAGTGCCACACAAATATGGCAAAGTTTAGCAGTTGGCATAGATTCACCACACCATATTGAGGAAGCAGCAACAGCTAAAATGGCTTCTCCCTCACCTTCCGGTTCAACAAATATACCCACAAACCTCTTACTATAAGAGCACATCTATAAGTCTGAGGGTAGCTGCACTGGCCACTTACACCTTTGAAATATTACTGAACACCAAGTTATGGCCTTTTAACTATTTAGATGTGAAGCTCGACTCCGTGTGGATTTTGACTGATTAATTATGCAAACATTTTTTCTAAGTTAAAGGCTGTTCTCATCCCCTTAATCTTTATCTTTGTGAGGTCAAGATCAAACGGTGCAATAGCTGCTGTTTTAAAGGAGACTTGTTTATGAGGCCTCCGTGCAACCACCGACCGAGGAAGCCTTGACTTGGTGTCTGAATTTTCATGTCAGCATTAACATTTTAAGTGGCGCTTGTTTTCCCGTGCGCTCATTTCCCCGCACACAGTAGGTGGCGGGACTGTCTGAGCGGCGCAAGGTGCTTCGCTTTCTGGTCTCAGATTCGAGTCGAGGGTTTGAGCCCAATTTCTGACAAACAGTTTTACACTCAGAGCAGAGTCTCCATGATGAAAACCTGTAAGTGATTCCATGTAACTGCAAAATGTAGCACTGGCGGCGCAGCGGTTCAGCGTGCAGTCTCTGTGTACTTCACTGGCAGAGTTGGAGGTTTGAAAGCCACTGAGGGCTCACCATGATAAAATATGGAGTTCTGGCAACGAAGCACATTGGATTAGATTATCCACTGCCTCGCGTATGTTGGATTGTGTGTTTAAAAAAAAACACATTAAACAATGAGCCTTTAAGAAAGCTTGGCATTGTCTTCCATCAAGACACGCAGGGAATTAAGCTGCCCTTTAAAGTGCAGGCTCAGTGGCTGGGAAGGCAGATGAAACAGCTGTGTGGTTTATGGGGCTTTGCTTTGAAATCAGATCAAGACGGATGCCTCCTTTGCATAATTCCTCAACGTCAGCTTGTCATCATCTCCATCAGCAACATGCTTTAAAAGACCTTTGTGATAAATACTGCATGCCAGCACTGAAATGACAGACGCACACCCTTCCTAATGATGCTTGCAATATCTATGAAATGACGCTTTACGGAGCTTTATGGCGTTTTTTTCAGAAGCATCTCCAGGAGTAGACCTGTGTTTTAGCCGACTATAATGAGTCATAATGTTGAGGGGGAAAAAAGTCTTGATGAGAAAAAAGTGCACTGGGTTGTCCATAAGGAGGAAAATACTCCACAATATGCAGCTTCCTTAGAAAACACATCTTTTGATATAATGATATTCAAACTGTTTCGGGCTTGTCCGTTCAAAGAAGTTTGTCAATTTCAAATAACCGTGAAGAAGCTATCACTGTCTGCGAGCTGAGTTCACATTTCCCCGCAATTTTCTTGAACTTTTTGATGCCACTTCTTGATACTCAGATGTTTAGGCCTATTGGGATCCTATGATGTTCACTCCCTTGAAAATATCTTTTTTTGATGAAAGCATTGACAAGCCTTTAGTGCGGCGCATAATGTTCCAACACTGAGTTGGGACACAATTAAAAGCCGTTTTGCACTCACTAAGCTTGGCAAGCCTGGTGAAAGCCTTTTCATATTCATTGTGTAAGTACTGCAAAAGGTCTTGTGCCATTTTACTCTCCATTAAGAGAGTGATTCAACTGCTAATGGAATTGAAAGGGCATTTGCTTTGACTGGCTTGCCCTTCACCAATAGGAAAATTGCAGTATGCGTGCATCACAAGAATTCCATCAAAATAGATCACAGAAATCATAGGGGCCACAGCTTTTCTATTACAGCAACGGTATTTGTTTTTAGTTTACCGAAGAATATTCATAATTACATTAAAAGAAATTGCAGCATCTGTGCTCGGCAAAGTTTGAATTTCAGGAAAACACATGAACTAAAAAGAGACACACCTCACAAAATCCCTGTTTGACTTTATATCAAATGAATAATGTATGCCTTCCGTGATAAAACATGCCATTTGAACCGGGTAGGATGTTTATATATGTCAAATCAATAAATTCATTCTCATCAACGCCTGGTTCTCTATTCACCTCAGCACACCTCTGGCGCCCAGCTGAAGGCACTGGCGGTATTCTTTAGTGGAAAGCGAGACAGCAGCTTCTCACTGTGAAGCCCTGATGGTGGGGTGGGGGGTGGTGTTTAAGGGAGGGGGGTGGGCAGTACCCAGTGGAATTCGGGACCATTTGAACAACCTTGCCCTAGGTGAGTTTTGGGGATTTACTCTGCAAAGAGAGTTGGCAATTTTCAGGGGCTTGGGGTTTTGAGAAAAAAAGAAAAAAAAGAAGAAGCTGTGTGATTTCCATCATATTTCCTGCCAGAGTGCCGTCACTGCTCTCACAGACTTGCCCACTCTTCTCCTGGCTTTCTATCTGATCAAAGACAGAAATTTCTTTTAAGCTTTCTCTCTGCAGGGGAACCAGGATGTAACCAATATTTCAAGGATTACATAATCATTGCATTATAGAAAGAAATAATTCCATTTATCCATACATAATGTGCTCCTACACAGTCATATAGGCTGCTTTTGCTAACTCACATTTGATGCAAATGATAGACTGCCATTCATCACAAATGCATGATTTGCAAATACACTTAGAAAGTTGAACCCACTGAAGATGCACTGTGAATATAAGCAGCTTCAAATCACCGTTTGTCCAGCTCTCTCTCTCTCTCTCTCTCTCTCTCTCTCCCCCAGACATTGCTACAGATGGCAGATCATCATACAGATGATGACTGCTTAGCAGTTCTTTCTGACAGCTCTCCGATTACATAGCAATTACACTCCTTCTCAAAAGCTGCTTTGACAATTAGCCTGCTGACAAAACACTTAGTTGTATTTATTCATGTGTGGACAGCGCTGGCTTCCTTGTTTGTCCAGAGAGATTGTGTTCACACCTAGGTAAAATTCTACAGTTTCCAACTTTGGCGCAGGCGGCGCGGTTTCTGCAGTCAAGTACTGACAATATATGTATCACTGTATTTTCTTCAACCTGCAGAGCTAAAAGCTGGCGCGGTCCACAGGGAAGTGAGCCAGTCCTCATTTTTCTGACACACATTTATACTTGATTTGTGTTCACGCAGCCATTAACTTCATCAACCAGTCACCGTAAGTTAATTTCTTACAGAGCTCAGCAAGCATTGATTTTAAACATGCAATTAGTATATTGACTGTCATTGTCCAGAAAGTCCATTTTTTTGCCATATATTTAAAAGGTGTCACAGAGTACAAATGTGTAATGTTCTTGACTACATAATGACACCTTTTTTAGCTGTGTATAGCCCTGTTCGCATGGGACTACTACTACCTGGGGGGCTTTAGTAATTTGTAATAATTGAGGAGGTCGTCTGTGATCTTAATCCCATGCGAATCTGCCATGTCTCTAATTTGGAAAGTAAAAATTGCGCCACAAATTACCAATCATATGCCACCAAATGTAGAGGACACGTGATAATATTAGTCATGCGCAGGTTGGCCTCTCTGAGCATGCGTTACTTGATCTTAATGAGCTGCAAATGTGAATTTATGCTTGTAACACATAGAGAAAGCGGGAAAAACAATTCTAAACTATATTATAAATGTGGTTGCTGAAGAACAGACCGCTTCCGAAACGCTGCTGCTAGGCAGAGCGCTGACATCACATCCGGTGGATAACTTTGCTTATGCACATGTGCTGCACGAAACACAGATGTGAGGAGGGCTGAATTTCTAAATTGCATCGGGCTCCCCTGGTACCACTACTCCCGTGTGAATAGGGCTTTTAGTATTTCCACATGATTCAAATCTCTGTTGCCACACAACATCTTAACAAAGATCTACACAAAACATCAAACACCGCTTCAAATCAGCGAGTCATTAACCAAAGTGATGGAAGTCGTGTAAAACGATGGTTTCAGGTAAACAATGACACAAACCATTTTAGAAAGCTGCCAAAGAACATTGAAAAGATTGAGCGTTTGAAGTTGTGGACGGACACTTTAAACATGGATCAATTATTATTTTTTGTACCACTCTGGGGCGGCCCAACGAACTGTAAACACGACACTGATATATAATGAGCACAGGAAGCTGCTGTAGCCAACGTGTTAGGAAACGGTCGCCTCCTCACACATCCAACAGACATGCGACATCTTAAGCATTCATTTAAAATCATGGCATGGATTTGAGATCCCAGCCTGCAGTCCCCCAACACTCACGCTGGCCTCAAATTCCTGGCCTGCCAGTGTGCTCGCGCCTTTGATGTGCTGTTACAATCGCAATAACAGCAGCAACCTGCCACTTCCTGTCACTGCATCATCCCTTTTGATCCTGGAAAAACTCGGCGGACTACAGTGTTTTAAACCGTATTACATTAACAAATGGCCAACGAGGAAGCAGGAAGCGGAGACACTGGAGAGACTCAAATGTGTCTCGGCTGAGCGCTTTGTTGCGAATCTGCTCTGAAAGGTTGTTTTGGCATTCTTTTGAGAAGAAGCTGCCAGCTTCAATCCTCCTCCTCTGCCTGTTTGAACTGGACTGCCCTTAAGAGCGGTCATTCACTCGCTCCTTCTAAATTGCCGTGGTGGTTTGAATGGCTTGTGCCTTCAGTTGCGAGAGTGACTGGCTGACGGAGACGGCATGAAACCTTGGGTAGAATGATCCTGGCCACCTCCTGGAAGCTTCTGAATATTCAGAAACTTGCTCGAAGGATTTTCATCTATTTATTTCCAACGGCAGTGTCAGGAACAACAACGAGACACTGTTATCTGGAGTCGCTGAACCGTGAGTCACTTCTCTGACTAAAGCAATATAGATTTGAATTCGTAATTGCACAATACGTGTTGCCTACATCATCTTAGGGGTCATAGAAATGTGACATGTGTACTCGGGAGAACTATTCATGAGCCTTCCCATTCATTTACAGCTCGCTTCCCCAATCACTTGAGAAAATGGTTGCAGGGAAAAAACAAACCACTCATGGTTGTAGTGGCACAGTCTTTTCCAATGGCTGCTATAATTGCATTTCCTGTGCAAATCGCTCAGTTTGTGGGGAAACCAGACAAAGGACAGCGTATGCATCTAAAAATGGGAAAGCCCATCTTTTCCTGATTAATTGTTGGCATATTGTTCTCAACTGGATGCACTCCACTCGCACAGATGACTAATTTTCACCTCCATTGTGAGAAAACTTGAGGAGACGGAGATTCATACAGTGTATATCTTTCACAGCACATTGAATAAACAAATGGCGCTTCGAGACGATATAATGTTCTGCAGAGGTTGATGCTTTTATGCTCTTCTGCTTCCACAAGGAAAGAAAGTTTCTGCTGAATTCTGTTATTTCAACATTATATACCCACATGGTGCTATTAAAAACTTTCAAGGGGGATCCAGGCTAATTTAAAGTATCGTCACAAATAGGGCTGCAATTAACGATTTGCTGATTATTTTCTCATTAATTGATTAGTTGTTTGGTCTATAAAATGTCAGAAAATGGTGAAAAACATCAATCGGTGTTTCCCAAAGCCCAAGATGACGACTCAAATGTCTTATTTTGTTCACAACCCAAAGATAAGTAAACATCCCCATTTAAAAAGCTGGAATCAAAGATTTGTTTTTCTTTAACAATAACTCTGATTATAAAAACAGTTGCAGATTAATCTAATGGTTGAATACATACTGATTAATCAATCATAGCAGCTCTATTCACAAACAAATACAATGCAGCAATGCCTTAAAAATGACATAGATGTTAAAAAAAGAAAAGAAAAAAGTAGAAATGAAACATTGTTTTGGATCTGTTGGTTCAAAGGAAAAAAGCTGATTGTTTAATTAATTGATAAGAATTCAAGCATTAGGTCATCACGAGACAGCAGCCTACCAGTAGAACTAGTATACTGATCTTGGCTATGTGATACAATTTCTTTATATTGCTACCACTAATGGTTATTATGAATATTGATTCATCTGCTGATCATTTTCTCAATTAACCAACAGTCCGAAACTGCAAGATATGAAGTTTATAAGCCAAAGGAAAAGCAGCAGATCCTGTAGATCCCGATCATTTTCATGTAAGACGATGGAACCTGTGAATGTTGGGCAGTTTTTGCTTGAAAAATGTTAAGCAATCAATAGATTATGAACAACGTTGCAGATTCATCAGTCAACTAATTACTCATTTGAAATAAACCTTGCTTACAAATGTCAGTGTAGCATCTACAAAGACAATAAGACACACAGATAAGCTGACTACTGAACAGAACCAGTAACATGCTGTACCAAAACATGCAGACTGTCTTCCAGCTGATAAATACGGCCCTTATACTGCATGCATTAGTTCCAGATTCATCATTTAATATTGCATTTTCATACGAGTCTCTTATCTGGCACACTACAATGAACAAACAATGCATGCTGGTGCCTTTATATCTCCTCCTAACTGACTCCTCCAAATGTTCCCACATATAGTTCCCCAAGCCAAAAATTTCTTGCAATGTCTGGCTCCAGAGCTGGAGCTACAGCACACAGGCTAAAAATCCCTCTGCTTTCCAGAGAGCTTTTCCTGAGGCCAAGGCTATGAATTGATACCCCACTGTTGCATTACTCTTGGCCACAGAGCAGAGCACGGGACGAGAATAATAATAGACTGAATTATTGGTTATTCTTATACTGCTCGCCAACTAGTAGTGGCGAGGAGGGTCGGCAGGAGATGTCAATATCCTCAGTGGACATAAACTTTATGTGTGTAAACACATGTTCAGATATACAGTCCGTGCACCTGCATGCACGCACACACACACACACACACACTCTAAAGCTCAGTGAGGAAAGCCTTCCAGCACCACTGATGTTTTTGAATTTTCCGTCAGAACACCCTCAGCCTCCCTCTGCAAGAAGAACTAAGATGCAACCTGCGTACCCTCAGAGGCCTGGTGCATGCTCAATAAGCAACACGATATGGCCCACGGCTCTGTGCTGAGGTCACTGCTGGAGTCTTGAAGACTGATCATGCATGAGGTAGCAACACAGTGTTTCCCCACTAATGTGCCAAGTTAGCCAGGCTGTTTCTACGGCTACTATTTAGCAGCATAGGCTGAGCTCAAGCCTAAGGAAACTGGGCTCTAACTCTGTGCTCTATGCATTGAAATGTAAAGTGTAGAAGATTTCAGACATGGCCGCTGAAATTATAAGCAGTTCAGCTGTCAGATATTGTCACTTATCAGAGAATATTTTGCCATGCGATGAAATACAGTCACTATTTCAATCTGAGGACCAATCCACTCTAATCAGAATGACTTGACTTTTGTACAACCCCGGTTGGAGGCAAGGTCTCTTGAGTGGCCCGCTGTTACAATTAATTAGTGAAACTGGCCTTTAAAGTTTAATCTGCTGTGCAGTCATCCTAAATTTTGAACCACATCCCCCTTTCTTTTCAGAGTGGCTTTCACACATGTCTACAGCACGCTAATCAATAATAAAAGCAGCCACGGATGTCAGATGTACTGTCCTTCAAAATCACTCTAATGCTGCTTTGTTTGACAACAGCAGACAGGGCTGCCTGCATTCCAGTCTTCATTCACCTTAGAAAATACCACCTTAAGCCTCATCTGTCATGTATCGGCTGCAGCCTAACATTTCACTTTGTTTGGCAGAAATTGATTTTTACCTCCAAGGTGTTGTCAAGGAGGCATCCAACTCATACATACCTCCTCTGCTGTCTCTCCAGAGGCTGCTTTAGAAGGAATTGCAGGAACACACACAAGCACACAAAGAAAAGCTCAGAGAAATTACATTTGAAGGTAGCCGAAAATATTGCCAAATCCGTTGAATAAGGACACTGGTGGGGATGAATTGTGTGGGTGATACAGTAAGCTGGGGCTTATCAAAGCAGCATTTCTCTGTGCCTATTCTTGTTGCGTATTTAAAGGTGTTTTGTTCATGTACTGTAATAAGCTTGCCATGTAATCCAGATTCAATATATATTGTAAATGTACCCCGAGATGCAACCTGATAGGACGAGGATCCGTGTGCATGCCAGCATATCAGATATACAAGTGAGGACCTATTGTGGTTTTACTGGTGCTGTCCGTGCCAATTCTCTAAGCCAAAAAAACTCTCAGGACGCCAGACGTTAAAACACATGGTCACTTAAATGCCTTGAATCAGTTTCATCAGATTTATCAAATCCTCTGTCCATATGTTCGGGGTTTTTTTTTCCCTCCACAGCAAGTCAGATAACAACAATTTATCAACCACTGTCTTACAGCAACCTCCACCCCGCCCTCCACACACACAAACCACACAAACACACGCGCATTTGCAACCTAGTTGAGCAACACTTTATATTCATTAAGTGTCAAAATGTTGTAACAAATAGCTGGCTTAAAAGAGCAACAGTATATCTTATTTAGGAATTATTTGGCACCAAAGAGAAATGATCTATGAGGTAGCCTTGAAGGTAACATCCTTCCACAGTTTGATAATGATATAAACTGCAGCACTAACTATAATAGAGTAGATGTGCTTTGAACTTTTAATTATTTTTAATGCAGAATAAGTTATAATGATTAGGCTGACTTCAAAAAACTGCACAAACCAAATATGAATCAAAACAAACTAATTAAAGCTCCGACTGCGACAGACTGATTGCCGGGAGTTAGAAGTAGCTTTCAGCTAGCTTTAAACAAGGCAGCGACTGCGGTCACGCTGGCAGCTCTGAGACGTTAACATCAGGATCAGAACATGCTCCAATAACAATGCTAACATGCTCATCATCTTAGTTTAGCATATTAGCATGCTAACATTTGGTAGTTCACACAAGACACAGTTGAGGCTAAGGGGAATGTCTATTAAACAAGTGTTGAGATATTTCTGTCAGGACCAAATTTCTGGTCCAACCGTCTGACACTGCAATCGCTAGAGCCACAACATATCTCGCCCATCATGCACAGTGGTGCCCATACATAAGAACAGACAATCTGTATAGTCCATAGCAATCACAGCTACTTTCTAAAAAAAGACTGCAGAACAGAACTGTTGCAAACAGCTACAGCGCTCTGATATTTTCAACAAGCCTTCCTCCTTTTCTCTGCTCGTTTCTTAAAAACTGGCATTTTTATCTCTTCCAAGGTTTAATGTGAACTTTATATGCTGTTAAAGTTCTCTACACTATCACAAGTTCAAGAAAAGGACAATAAAACAAATTTTACTTTGGGGGAGAAAGAAGCCCCAGAGATAGCACAGTGTCAGTTTCTTTTTTCCAAATGGGCTGAACAGAAACGGGAGGACACGGGGAAGGTTTAGCTGTGGATCACTCAGCCTGGTTACTTCTTGCTAAGAGCAAGCATCATAAACCTGCTGTGTTTTTAAAAGCGGCAGATAAATATTCCTGAATATTTATGAAAATGAAAGAGAGTGGGGAGAACAACTTCATCATATAGATGCACAGCGGACTGATAGCGGTTTCCTACAGATGACGGTCTTATACATTAGAATTCTTTTCTAAAGAAGGTGAAAAGTTCAACTCCTGCAACAGCTAAAGCTTTTTACTGTGCAAGACACTGAACTATAGCATGCCTGCTTAGTGTGACTCACTCTGGAAGGTCATCAATTCAATGTTCGATATGCAAAATGTATTTTTTACTCCAGCTAATAGCATAAGTAGCAAAAAAAATCATTTAGGCTAATGGTTGGAAATGCAATCATTGCCATTTAATGGCTTTGATGAGCATATGTATGGTATATTAATAAACCTGATGAGAAGACTTTTGTCTCCGTAATGGAACTAAATCTAGCTCTACTTCAGCGTCAGCATATGATTTCAGTATTAAATCATGTTTTTTTTTTCTAAACAACAGCTCTGCAGATATATGTAGACACATTTGCACAGACAGAGTAGATTGTCTGTTTGTTCATGTGACATTATAATGTGTGAGTGGGCAAATGGTGCTAACGTGGTGAGAGCAACAGAATAACAGGGAACAGGTGGAACTCGTGTGTCGGCAGCATCCATTATGCTCCTCTGTGCACATCCTCCATTTAGCTTCTTCATGCGACTCCACGGAGCTGTGCATATCTGCAGTTTAGTCGCTGTACTTGTAAACTATGCAATTTGTGTTTCATGCCACAGCAGGCATCAATTAGCACCTCTCTCACGCCTCTACATCTGAACTGCATCAAATCTGGTTCTGTGCTGCTCGGAACATGATGTGAATTTGTCATGACTCGACTGAAAGGAGGAAATGTCGAGCAGCGAGGAGCTCGCTTATTGCTCACCTTGGGCTTTTAAATCCAAAATGATTATCAGCCATTGTGCTTCATGATTACAGATTGAAATGGTATTCATCACTGTTGCGCGATTATCTGAGAAAAGGTACAGTGTGACGGAAAGAAATAAAAGATATTTTGTCAGGGATGCACCTGGACTTTTTAATTACACAACACCTGTGTAAAGCAAAGCCTTATTTGCACAGTGTTCACGGTTTTAAAATGAATTAACTATCCCTGAAGCGTTCACACAGTTGCACAACACTTTCACAAAGGATAACGAAATCTGCTGAAATCACAGATGACCCAGATAGAACTGAACAAAGGTCAACATTTCAAACCAGCTGATTTAGGTGGGAAAACCACGTAAATCAGCAGCTGACGATTCCTGATGAAAACTGGAAAATGTTTAAGCTCTCTCATCTAATTTCACTGCTGAGGCAGAGAGTTCACATTTAATTATACCAGCTAAGCATACATTTAAAATCGCACTATTACTTTTCACTTAAGAGTTATACAAGCAGCAGATTCATGTATGATAAAAATCAACAAATCACTGCACATGCTTTGGTACATTTCGCCTCAGGTGAAAAGAAAAATGAGAGTAGAGAGAGTTTCAAACAGCCTATGAGTGTGTTGTGTCGAAGCTAGGAGATGTGGGTGGATGTTTGAGCGTACAAGGTGACTGACTTTGACAATAGAGTGCAGGCTTTATGTCTCATTAGCAATGACGGAGATCTTTCCCAATTTTTAACCACGACCATGACCAAGTACTTTCAGGTGTCTAAACTTTCATTTTCATCTTGGAGGCTGAACACGCTGCACTGTTTTTAAAAGGCTTGACAAACAGCATACTTTTTTGTTTAGGCACCAGGGATTTTTTGGAATTGTTCTCAATGAAAAACAAAAACTGTTTTGCAGTCTCATGTTTTTGGCGAAACAGCTTGATACCGTCGTCAAACTGCGTTGGCCTGCCTCTCAGCAGCGCGGGCAGCAGAACGTGCAGGACTGTGGAACGTCTCTGCGGTGGAAGACACTGATCGTCCTTCAGATTGGGCCTAATCATGTTTGCTTTGCCCCAATTAGATAAGGGAGGTGCGTCGTCAACACACAAGCTTTCTCATGTCTGATGGTCCCTGTGCTTTTCCTCCCCGCTCACCAAATGGCAGCAGCGGGAGGCAAAGGATGGTCCGCGTTCACACCCGGCTAAGTCATTTCACACTGGAATACATCCATCAGAATTAGGATCATAAAAAGCCAAGACGAGACTGACAATGGAAACTGAGAAGCGAAATCTGAGAGAAAAGGCGGCAGCGGGCAGCATATGGCTTCATGAAACCATAAGTTCTCAGTTTATGAAAGGCAGCAGCTGGTTAAGTTTCCTGACTGGGATTAATATTGTATGACTGCACTGTATATTCTTTACTCCTGACCAGATTAAATGGCACAAGGCGTATTGATACAGCAAGAAAACCCACAGTTGGCACCCACAGTCTGCAGTCGCACTTGTTCCCAGTATCACGTTTCAGCCATAACTCACAGTAGACTGTCACTATTTACATAAGCTTTCCTTGTGTGGCTCGATAGCATCTTTTTGTTTTGGCCTCTGGAATTTCCATCCCAGTAGCCTATGTGAGGCCGGATCACGACACAAACACTCAAAGCACAACAAATGATTTCCCGAAGCAGTGTTGCAGTTTAGAAAGGCCCAGCAACAGGGACGATAGCAAATCCGGACTAACATGCGGCACGGAGTCGATAGATACACTTCACCGCAGATCTGTAACGCTGGACACCGTCTGATACCACAGCTAATCGCACAACAGTATCCTTTCTCCCTGTCAGCGGTAAAAGTCATATCTGACTTTCACCGTCAGATCTGACGTTTAACGTTTGAATTATGATCATTTCGTCGCATAGGATAATTATTCGACACGAGCGAGACACGCTCTGCTGGCTTTCAAGCCTCAACATGCCCCAGACGCTGTGCAAATAACGAAAGACAATGAATTTTGACCTCATCCCGATGTTTATTCAGGGCACTGTCAATAATGTAATCCCTATGATTTAGTTAGAAATCACATCTGCCACATTCAGGTGAAGGCCACTTTGCCTCCTACATATTCATAGGCAACGGTATTGACAAAATGTCTCGTCTGGCTAAGCATACAAAGGGAAGTGTGAGAGAGGATCAGTTCGTGTGAATATAAGCAGAGGAGAAATGCATACAGGAGATTCTGGGATTAGCTCTGAAAGCTAGTATGCTAACTCGGCCTCCTCGCTCAGGTCTGGACACTGACTGACACCGAGGACTTACTGTAGCGGACGTTTTGGCAGACCAGCTGACAGCGGTGGAGCTACAACTTCCTGAGGAGCGAGGAGTTAGAGGGACTCTGAAGTATCCCATGTCGTCGGTGCCTAGCGGTCCGTTCTCAAGACGTCACGCTGTAAATCATACCTGTGGCGAGCTAACCTGCGGCTACAGTAGCGCTTGGCAAAAGAGGTCAATAACTACAGCAAGACACCTTTGCTGAGAGTCTTTGTGTTCCCAGAGTGACAACAGAATCTCATTGTCAGGTGTTTAGTCAGATAAGGTCACACACCCGCAGGGATTAGCGTCTGCTTTTCATCAATGTAATGCTTTAAAAACAGGTTGAGCAAACGTGCGGCGGATCAACCAATTTAAATGCTAAACCTCTTTCTCTCTCGGAAGATTGGGGCCAGGGGCTAAACACATACAGATAAACAAATCAACTTAGCTGTAAGGACTTGGAGCGAGAGAAAACAAATGAATGACCCCCGCACCTTTATTTGTACAGGGAGCGCTGGGGAAATGGCGATATAGCTTGCAAAGTGTTAAGGTGAGAGGCTGATTCCCTTGTTTGGCGTGATAATACTTCCCGTGTCAAGTTTCTCCGTTAGAAAAGAGCCATCCTGAGGCGCCGTGCTCCACGCTGAATATGCAAACGGTGCTCCAGGAGTTTGCGATAACAGCGGGAGGAGGTGATTCACAAATGTCACTGGCTCTGGTTTAACGTAACACAGTTGTAGCCACTTGTATGTACAGTACCAGTGTGCACCGCCACTGCTCATATGCTACCCACAGCAGTAGCCGAATTAGAAACTGGCTGGATCATGCTGGGAAGTGACATTACTCTTTGAGAGCAGCATAATGATCACTATCAATCTCTTCATTGTCGAGTCACATTAGTGAAATATCAGGGAGGAGTACTGGAAAGGGGAAGGAGACCGCCGAGAGACATCCTCCACCATGGCGGCATGGCAGTGCATTAATCACAGCGGCGGGACCCTCTCTGTGTCCAGGCTGAGAACTGTCAGGGTAAACACTTCAGCCGATAGAGATGCTACTGCTACGCCGGGAGAAAATGCCTTGCTGGTGTCCAACCACATTGGCAAATGGTGGCAGCTCTCTTTTTGCAGCACATAACTGTCTCAGCTTCCTCATTTCGGATTCACATTTTTCCTCTCAGGCCATTTCAAAACATTGCTGCTGATGTCTTCAGTCATCTTTCTTTTTTTTCTTTTTTTTTCCCCCTAACAAAATGCAGAGCCAGGCGAGGAGACAAAACGGTTATTATTTCATAATCAGCCAGGCTCGACACAGATTTTCTGCTGCGGATATTCAACTTAGCCGCCCTGAATGTAATAACAAGCGGCAAAGATGCCGTATTTAAAACTATAATACCACATCTGACATGCACCATGAAACCGCTGCATGAACGCTTCATGACTTTCAAAGCCTATATGGAGAGCAATCCTGGAGAGCTCGCAATGATTTCATCCATTAACTCCATCAATCTGAGTTTGCTTCATCGGTTTCAGTTAGTGTTGACTGTCTCCGCAGTCCCTGCCAGAGAGCTGCTACAAGTGTCCTCGCTAGGAGAAAAATTTTTGGAGTGAAACTTTTTTTTTTAAAGTCTTTCCTTCTAGTATAGCAGCACACATGTCATAGTCAAGTGGTTTATGAAACCACCCGTTCCCGGACTCCGCTACTGCCATCTAAATAATGAATACTCTGCCACTTGCAGTAATCCTCCAGCAGCCATCCCCAGAAATAGAACAAAGTCAGACAGAGCACTCGTTCTCTCTCCTTCACTTTTCAAAACAAATAGTGCTGATTCCTGAAAAACCCCTTCAGATTGCTGCCACTCCAATCGTACCGCATGTTAATGATGTGCAGCGCTCGGCGTTTGCAAACAAAAAAAATTTCGTGAACTGCCGGTTTATTGCGGGTGAGTCGACATTCTTAGCCACATCTGGGTCGTGACTTCAAAGTTTTGCTTAGTACCCACTGAAGGCAACATCAAAGCGTGGGTAAGCCAACGATTTCAAAAGGCATCAAGAGCTAACCAAAAAGGTACAGTAACTGCGAAGGGCACCTTTGGGCGTCCTATGATGGATGATAAGAAAGAGAAAAGACAGAGCGAGAGAGAGGTGGAAGCGATGGGCGAAAAGAGAAATTACGGGGGGGGAGAGAGGTGAGCTTATGTGAAAGGTATCCTTAATTAGATGGAATGTTTGCCCTCTTCCACAAATTCCTTCATGTGGTACCAGGAAAAAAAGACCAAAGCTGATGAGTCTTGGGAGAACTATCTGCCTAAGTGGCCTTTTATTGAGGGATAAAAAGCTCCTCTTTGCCTCTGTTCCCATCCACTGCCACTGATTATAGAAGATGTGAAGGCGGATGAAAGGAGGGGCCAAGGATTTCTGACATGTCCTATTGTATGCAGATGTGATGACAGGCCTGGCATTTGGCAGATGAAACCCATGAACTGCCTTCTGAGATGTCAGCCAATTATGATCGGGGAAAAAACAAAAGGGAAAATGCAGGAATATATCACAAGTATTCTATAAAACATGCTTTAGTTTATCTGTAAAACATTATAGACTTTTAGTCTAGGCTGAAGGTTGCTTATAAATGGTGAGCACAGCACCACCGTGTAGTCATCACTGTTTTGCCAGACAACATGAAGTTTTCTTCAACTTTGTGTCTCGAGCCAAACTGTCATTATAATGCAACCGTGATTTCAGCTGTGCGGCACGATTATCCGAATTCATATCAAAATGTCAATTAAATTAAACAAGAGGGCAACCTGCAAACAACAATGATCGTCTAAGCACATATTCCGTTATGGACTTTCATCTAAAAATGCGTCAAACTTTGGCACTTGCAGCCGCACTGATTGATCAAGCGCGGCGCTAATGAAAGCTGCGAGACTGAGGGAGATTAGATGGCTGCTAAGCTTTGACCCTGGATGTGAAAACAGCGAGGGCTGGGGATTGCTATCATAAAGCAGCTAAATGGCTTATTTCACCTCCAGCTCTGGTAGCCACCCACTGGCATCACTGTTTGGATAATGATACCCGTAAATGTCCGCAGTAAACAGCTGAGGAACAGGGGCTCCGGCCCTTCCCCATCACCATTACATGAGGTACGGATGATCATTACCTTGTGAATTCTGGCCGCTATAACAAGGCACACCACACACACACACACACACGGTTTTGTGTGGCGAATGAAACACAGACAGACAGATCTTAATAAAACAACTTTCAACATCCTTGGTTTTGAAGAAAGTTTTGTGTACTGTACATACAGCACTTGAGTATTTTCATTTTATACTTGTACTCCACAACATTTTAGAGGGAGATGCTGTACTTTTTACTCCAAATACAGCTGTGGTTGCTAGTTACTTTAAAAAATAAGATTGACATATTAACATATGATTAGCTTATAAAATATGTTTTGTAAAGATTAAATAACCCAATAGCACATAAACTTGTACCATCCATGGCAACCAACTACAACAATCAAATGCTACTTATGCATTATTGCATTCATAAACAGCAATGTACAAAAATAAGAGATAATAATGCAATAATATATATTATAGAATCACAATGACATGATGTACTTTTGTTTTGATACTAAGCACATTTTGCTGATAATACTTTTTACAGTGTGGTGTTGCTACTTTCTTAAGTAAAGGATGTGAATCCTTTCGTCACATGGAAACATCGTGGAAACATGAAATAAATACTATTCTATTCTACGACTATCATCTTTTAAAAATGAGTCATTAGAGTTTTGATGCCAGTGTTTTAATAGTCGGTTAAGACTTCAGATTTGTGTTTCTGTCTTAACTGCGATTATTTTTTAAAATCAATACGATCTTTATACTGGATGTAATTCCATCTGTCCACACATTTATCTCTCAGTTCATTCTTCAGTTTTCACATTTGTTTTGAGGTGTGAGCAGCATGAAGGGAAACCAGCCTCTTGTCTGAATTTAGTTGACGAGGTGAACAAAAAGCATCAAATCTACAAAGTTTAGGGATATTTGACCATCATTCATGTCAATACAGTTCTGCTCTGATAGGTCCATGGAAAACTTCACTCAATCATTGTCATACAAAAGAAATTAACAATGCTCAATCTGTGTTTTCTATCTTTATTTGTTACATTTCTAAATAATCTACTAATTCAAGTTTTCGATTGTAATTATATTTCATATTTTAATTAACTTCTCCCAGCAGACACTGGTTGAAGCTTTCAGGTGTGCTGATTTCTCATCCACATTATTTGAGTTTTAATTAAAAACAAGGGTTCATGTCTCCCAGACGACATCACTCTGTGGACAATTTCACACTCACATGCTTTCCAAAAACCTATTAAGATTATTTCAGATGTGGATAAGATAATGTATGAAAAATAATGTCAGCTTTGTCTTTTGAGGAGGCACCTTCAGTCAATCATGCAATGATCTGTCTGTATATTTAATGAATATTATGTGTGCACAGTGTACACCATGCACTGTATGCATATGTATATATTCATGTGCTGTAGGTGTGTGTGTGTGTGTGTGTGTGTGTGTAAACAAACACTCCTTCATGATAAATTATATGAAATAATCCTGAAACTTTCCCTGCATCAGGGCTTTTTTTTAAATACAAATGCACACATCAATCTGTCTTTTCTTTCATCGTGCTGTGCTTGAGCATTGTGTGTCAATCTTGATGTAGACAATAATAAAACAATTAGTGAACCAATGAGCTTACAGGGATTAAATAGAAACAAAAAAGTATTTTGAGTAATTTTTGCTGATGCTTTCTTTTGAGAGTTAAAGCTGCTGATGTGGTTCACAACAGGATGTGAGCTGAACAGAACATAAACTCGGATATCCACATGGAGAGATGCAGCACTGCCCAATAAAGACATCCAAATAGTCCTCATTCAGACATTACATAAATTAAACAACAGTTCATCCTTTCACGACATAAATTATGGAGCAGTTCATCCAGAAACCACATCATAATGCACAAAAGCCTTTGTTGGCTAAGTCCTGACATGTGTTTGCCAGTAAGACTACGAGGAGGATAAGACCGGCAGAGCTGCCTGGTGAAACATGAGATAAGAAAATTAAAACTAAAATTGCTCAGACCTCACTGTTAATGTGAATGCCGAGCAGCTTTAGTCCGCTGAGAAACCCATGAAACATAAGCAAGCCTGTGCAAAGTATTGATAGTCCATCAGCCCATTATGATTTATGACATTGAAGTTATTACTCCCTGTCTGGTTGCAGATGTGCTGAATGTCATCATTAAAACTTTGCCTCTCCTCCAGCATATACCGCTCAGCATGTATGGAGGTACATTCGCATCTCTCTCCAGGGACACAAACCTACTTTTTCAATGTAATTACCACTGACACATATAAAGATGGCTGGATCACAATATACCCTCCTCTTCAGCAGCAAGCCCACCCCCTCAATTACCCCTACACACTGCTGCACAGGCAAACATGGCCAAAACCTGAGCTAGAGCAAAACTAATACTACCATGAGACTGCAGCCTTAAAATTTTTACCACTGATGGATGTTAAAATGCACAAATAAATGTACAATATAATTAATCATTTCCCATTCAGCCAGGCGGCTAAAAATATACTGCCTTGCTCCACAGCTCACCTTATGGCCCGCAGAATAATTCATTGTGATGCCTCATAAGATGCAATGCCCGCGGAGGAAGGGCTCATTGCATTTACCTGCTCGTATTTACCTGTCACCTATAAATGTATGTGGGACTGCCGCTGTATGACCCTTCGCAGCACTCAGACTTATTCCTCCGCTGATGCATCTGCTCTGCTTACATTGGCCACTACTCGCTACATACCAATTACTCTTTGTCTTTGTAGCTATTGGTCTGCTAAGCACTTCAATCCATCTTTGTCTCCGAGGCCGTGACGTCAACTCGAAATGATTAATCAAAGGCAAGTCAGCACCCAAAAGTCAACACCTAGGGTATCCCGTTTGCATACATTACCCATAATACTCCACGGATGTCATGTTAAATATTGGACGTGTGCGGATTCTAAAAAAAGCAGCAGTTTCTTGTGGAGCATGAGCCAAGAAATACAAGTATAATGTCTTATCGCTCTGATGCAGTTTGGAAAGCTTGAGGCAATTTAGTCCAATATTGTATTTCATACAATATTAAAAACCCCTTTCTTCCATTTGTTCCACATAATGAAGCAGTGCTTCTGATGATGTGAGGGAAACAATAATCATTATACCTTGTGTGCTTATGTAAAATAGCAATAAAATTCACCACACAACCGCTGACTGAGAATGTTGTGACCGTAAAGCAACTTGACCCTGCTCAAGCCCTTCCTGTAAACATCCCCGCGCCTGTGGACGTGGGTTTCAGGCAAGTGCAAGACACTGTATTATCAATTTACACGTGTTGGGCTGCAGTACCATTTTAAACACAACACACGCCGCCCCCTCATAAGGAGAAGAGGATCCACCAGGGGATTGAAAGGAATACAATAGACTGTAGCTTTCTGCAGCAACAATAAGGCCTAGGCTAACAGTGGAGCTGCTGGTGCACAGCCCTTGTAATGCATTAAACATTATTTCGCCACATCCAAGTTGTTGACAGATGCAATTCTCGCTCAACTCCAGATCTGTCAGCACAGACGTCCGGCAAAGAGAGAGGAAACAACGGCAAGAAAATACTGTAAAAATCACAGACTGGTAATGTAACCTAGATCTGAATTTGGCTTAATTTCTTACGCTCATTATAAAAGGATTAAAAAGAAGTTGGGGTGTTACCTTAAAGAATGCCTGTAGCAATCCCCCACTGAAGCTTTCCTGTATCAAGGTCCACTTCTCGTGCTGCGATGCTGCTTTGTATTGGATTTACAAACGCTCCAGATCTCCTCCTCTTCCCACTGTTGCTACACGAGCCTCTCGCTGCACGAGAACACTATCGCACTGACACATGGATGGCACTCAAGCGATGTCAAAAGGGTTAAAACCTAGTGGACCGGAAAGTCACACCAGCAGCGTTCTAGTTGCCAGCCACCGCTGCCGCACTCTCCAGCAGCTCTCCACCTCCTCTTTCTTCTCTCCTTTTTTTTTTTTTTTTTTTAACTCGACCTATCTCACGGGCTTCTCTCCCCCTCCTTATGTGAGATGGTAGACGAAAGCGCTGGGCGATTTGCACCACTCTATCATGGATCGTGTTACGCTGTCTGGCTGTAGCGGCGGTCACAGATGATAGGCTGAGGAGCTTTGCGTGTGTGTTTACCCCTCAAAAGAAGTAGCGGGAGAGGAGACGAGGGAGGGAGGGAGAGGTGGGCTGCCACCCTTTAAAAACACAAAAATTAGGAACGGCATCCAAGAAGATTATCGAGCTAGGTGACAGGCTTTGACATAAAACCTTGATGTGAATTCATGAGGGAGGGTGTCACTGACTTACTGCATGCAGGCATTAAAGTGACACTTTGAAATGGTTCTCCTTCAGTCTGACATCATCTGATTAATCAATTTAAAACACAATCTATGATGTAGCTCGCTGCTGGTGGCATGCATGATGAATATCCTTTGTCTGTCTTATTATTTTAATATTTCATGACATTTTAAGCTCGTTAGAACATACAGTAGAATGCATGTGCTGCATCCTGCTGCAGAAAAAGCAGCATGGGAACAGAAATCTCAACTGTGCATGCTCTGATAATTTGATCACAGCTGAGTTTGCATATCAGAACGATGAGGGCGCCAAAAATAATTCATTAATGCATTTTACCCAGTCTGTGTCAACACAAAGCTATCCGGTCCTTGTTTTGATCGTGTTCTTTGCGAGGATGTCAGTGTCAGCGTGTTGACTTTTGACAGCATTCGAAAAGGAAGGCAAAATATTTGATTGTTTATAAGACACACTCTCACAGACTGTGGCTCCTAATTACAAAACCATTGTTTATTTCACACAGTGGGGTGGAAATAGCCGCGTCCTCATGTGCTTCTCAAGAGAAGTGCTGGATTTCTTTTAATGGAGGCTAAACAAAGGGGGCATATAAACAAGCATAATAACTCAAAATTAAAGTAGTCGTTTTTGTCCCATCTCATCATTTGCTGCTTCCCTGACTTTGATTGCATTATATTATCTGTCAAATATCATAAATGTACGCGCTGCATTCAGTGTAGAATGTCAGCTGTGTCCATGACTTCCTTACTTCCCTGAATGAAATGGTCATTCCTTTCCCTCCTTCCAGCTCTGCACATCTGGCCAGACTCTGCCCTCTATTAGCAGTTCAGAAAAGAAAAGTGTAGACTTTGTTTATCTGAAGGTCCTGAGATGAGCCGTGAGCAGGTGCATTTTCCCTGTTTTGTGCTTTCAACATTGACCAAGTGAACTTAAAGGCAAACTTAAATTTCACTTTTAATAGAATTTGAACTCATGAGTCCACAAGAACATTGTGTTGACTTTACTCAGCTGAGCTCCCTCCTGTTGCCACTACCTTCCTTAAACCGGTAGTCCAACAATTTAATATTAGATTTATAAGAAGTTGGGGGACCAAGAGAGACAGTCTAAAGAAAAGAAAGGTCAAAAGCTGAAGCAGCAAAAGCTGAGATATCCTGACTTTTAGTCCTTTGCATGGCTCAAGCTCTACTGGAGGCTACATTCCCCAGATGCAGATGGACAGCATGTGTAAACCGGAGTCAAATTCTCTGCATGTGCTTCATACTTGGCAAATAAAGCCGATTCTGAACTCATTCTGATTCAGACATTTCATCAGACTCTCCCTGCCTCCTAAATGTCCACTTCTTTCACACCACATCTCCACTTTGTAGCTTAGGCTTTCTGCAAAAATGCTAGGTCTCAAGCTCAATCTAAGATAACCCTAATGACATTATCAGGGTTACTATGCAGGTATTTTCACAGACTCAGGTTTAAACTCAGAACTGCCTCTACGCTACTGTAAGTTGGTGAATATCTATAATCTATCACTATCTCTGGCTCTGTATCAAAAACTTCATGTCTGATTTGCGCTGTTTAAATTGTGAACCTGAAATTACGATCAATAAAGTTTGCAAAAGCTGAAAGTCGTGTCTACAAGAGCATCACAGTAGCATCGTCCATCATGCGACTGTAAATGAGGCTATCAAGAGATTTCACTAGATTTGAAATTAATCTTGTGCATTTTTCTATCAATACAAGCACCCCAAGTAATAATGTCAGCTGGTCATAAATAATGAGCCAGTATAAATCTCCCATCGGTAAATTCTATTGGACTTTGAGTCTGCTCTGCTAACAAAATTCAACGTGGACATTTTATCTCAACTTTCTACAACCCTAATTCCAAAGAAGTTGGGACGTAAACCATAAATAAAACAGAATGTGCCAACTTTCTAATCCTTTTAGACATAAACTCAATTGAAAACAGCACAAGGACAATTTAATTTAATGCTTGACCTCATTAACTTCATTGATTTTTGTAAATATCTGCTTATTCTGAATTTGATGCAACAACACGTTTCAAACACGTTGGGAGAGGAGCAACAAAAGACTGGGAAAGATGTGGAACGCTCCAAAAACACCTGTTTGGATCATTCCACAGGTGAGCAGGTTGATTGGTAACAGGTGATAGCATCACGATGATTGTATGATTGTATAAAGGAGATTAATACATGAACACGGGAACACCCTTGTTTTTGAACATAAACTGTTGTCAGTACACAGTTCATTTGCAAATGATTGCATTCTGTTTTTATGCATGTTTTAGGCAGTGTCCCAACTTTACTGCAATCAGAATTACATCTAGGATATCATATTCAGTGTTTTTAAAAGCACTCACATGTCCAACTCGTGGCAAATTGTATAACACTAATATATAATCATATGATGTGCATGAACTCATTCCTCCACCCAGTAAACTACCTCTCATAGGGAAGTCTAATAAGTCATACCGTGCTGCGAGTGCATCATATCTCTGCAAGATCAACTAAGCATTTCATTTTTCTAAACTATCATGCAGGCGCAGCAGTCTGCAATACACCGCCTTCATTAATGACCACAACTAAAACAGCAAAGGACTGATAAGACGCCTTTGAAGGTGGACATCAAAAGTGATGCCTCTGGGGTTGAGAACAAGGGAGGGCTTCTTTGACATTTCCCAAGTGCAACCACACATTGACTCAAAGAGCTTCGTCACGCCTGTGGGCTCAAGTGGGGAAATGTGTTACGAGTCCGGACCGCGGTCCTTGTAATCCAGGAGTGCCCCACTTTCATACGGCTTGAGTGAAATTCATATTGAGTGGCCCAAATTATTATATTCATCATCCATCTTGAAGAAACGGAATTCGAGACCCGGTATGGGACAGGCTATTTTAAGATGGAAGCATTTCTACATTAGTCATTTCAGAACACCTTGGAGATGATGTCGATTTCTATTCTTTCGGGAATAACAAACGGCCTCATTATAATTCCCACAGGGTGTGTGCCTTAGTGAGGTGGTAGAATTAAAACTCGACACGGTCACGTGGGGAAGTTAATGCTTTGTTCACAATATCCTATTGCATGACAAATGTTCACGTATCAGATTTCGACGCTGTGTTTCTAAATGACCTACAACAGAGCCGAAATACAATACAACACAATACAGCGCTTGTGCATGTTTTACCACGTTGCTTGTAATGCTGTCACATACTAATACACATTATACCACTGTCCATACTGCATAAATCTGCCCTACAGCATATTCACATTTATACTGCGTTCTACACTGTCCATATCTGACCTGTAGTAGATATATTCATATCCAGTTGTTTATTCTGTACACAATGTTTACTAGCATTGTACCCACACTGTATATTTACTCTTATATCTGCAATGCCTGCTGTAACTGCTGCACATGCTGTATATATCTTTGTGTATTCATTTCATTCTGTTCATATCGTTAATACTGTTGAAATTGTATTTATCTTTGCATATTCAATTACAGCCCTCACTGTTGCTTACAGTATATTTAGATAAATATGTACATTTGTCTGCACTACAATGCTTTATGCACATCTGGTTAGATGCTAAACTGCATTTCAGATTTGTCTCCGTTCTTGTACTCTATGCAATGACAATAAAGCTGAATCTAATCTAATCTAAAATGGACAACAGGGCACAGTTGGAATATAGTGCACAGCATGAATGTGTACAGAGGGCTCGGTAAGGAACACAGTAATTGGGGTTGGGAGAGTATGCAGCGGCAACTGGAGAGGGGGCAGGCTTGGGTTTGGTCTGCTGAGGGAATAAATATGAATCTGCTGAAATACCTGCCTTCTGACAGTCACCCGCCTGCGTTTATCCATCCACTGTCAAAGCAGGATTACCCCAAAAGCCACCCTGGATACTGAACCACCTACAGCCAAGTAGCTCATTTTCACTACAGCACCATGTGCAAACAAAGAGGGCGGGAGAGGGAGGGAAAAATGGTGTCCGCACTGGCAAAGATGCTGCAGTAAATTCAACCCAAGTAAACAATATGGGAAACGGGCCAGGGTCTTCTTCACATAATACGCTTAATTCTTCAGCTAAAGGGGAAAAATGGACTCTTATTTCCACTAAAGAGCTGTTGCTAAATGACGGCTATTCAGCCCAGTTTCCATTTTGACATACCAAAGCTGTCTGAGGTACTCAGTTACTGGGAAGTGGGATGTGGGCGGGGGTGGTAGGTCTCTTTGCTCTCCTTGTGCTCCATGGTCTCAGTCCAGCTGGCCTTTAGAATATGGATTATGTGTTGCCACGGCCAGGCTCTCACTCCATGGGGGGCTGGACTGGGTGCCCAGCTTCAGCGGACTCCCCACCGAGACCCCTGGGTGAGAGGACGCCGAGAGCCCCCTTGGTTCTCAAGGCTGAATCATTGAGAATGCAGCGGGCGCTTCGCACACCAGCACCACACGTCAGCGTGTGAAAGAAAACGCTCAAAATTTTTTAAAAAGACGGTGAAAAGGGGGATAGCGGGTGGGTTGGCAGGGGGGAACCGGGGTGTGGAACATCGAGGAAGGAGCAAAGGCAACCACCGCGATTGTGCCATAACTGCGACACTGCATCACTGACAATCACAATGCCTGCTCTGTTGGGGGAAAGAGAAAGGGGGAAAAATAGAAAAAGAACCTCGGGAGTGCAGCTGTGCAGGAGAGTTACCTTTCAAAAAAGTCTGGGGCGATAATAAGTATCCAAATGACAGCTCTGTGCCGCTGCATCCCCGACTAAAGTTAACCAGAGGTCCTAATGTCGAGTGCCAGCAGCAGACACAAAGGTCTGAACAGTGGGGAGCCGAGGCAGCTAGCACAGCATGGCTAAATGGGGCAGGTGATTTCCCATCTCCTCCACTGCCCTCAAGGCACAGCCAATCACTGCTGGGGAAAGTGGCGCCCCAGCCTGCAAGCCAGGCAGCCAGTGAGTGGAAGGGCTAGAGAGGGAGCTGGAGTCTATCTGGGACCATGCATTATTCACATGCACCGCTACGGCACTAAGACCTCCACAAAGGAAAGGCCTCAGGTTCCATCAGTGCCGACTTGTTTCCAATCTATTATTGATGGCAACACTACACCCTATACTTTTCCCTGATTTACTGGATTCTATCATTGTTTCTATCATAAAGGCTATTTCCAGTAAAGTCAGAGCAAATAAGTGGAATATTTCCAAGGCTGGTGCCAGTGGGTGCTTCTTTCATTGGAATCTTTCAGAAGAGGCTATATTTACAAAAATCATGTGGAGTTAAACTCTGTTCTTCAAATGAAGGATTTTTTTTTAACTTTGTGATGGTGTAAGTGGGTCCTCACCCTAATATCCACAGCAAAACCAGAAACCTTTGTGCGAATCATCAATCATGTCAAAGGTAGGTTTCCGTGCAAAATTAATTTCAGCGTGGAGACCTCCAGCTAGACCTAAGTGAAATAAATGAGCGATCCAATTACCACATTATGATCACATGTAGCCACTGTAAAAAAAATGCACTGACCAAATTTTCCCCATCAGCAGCTCCCCAGTATCTAACAGCGACTGTGTGCTCATGTTTAAAACCATAAAACTCTCAAAAAATGCTTATTACTTGAAGTCAGTGACTGAACTGAACCTTAACAACACAGGCAAGGAGCTATCACTGTCATCATTGTGCAAACGTGCACTCATCTTGCACTGTGAAACAGACTGGGAACGTTTTAAAGGAGCAATGTGTTGTGGAGTTAGAGTCATCAGATATGAACTGATACACTATCACTATGTCTATTTATAGTCTTGCATTGTATCACAAGGCTAAATTATGCTTCATATTAAGATTTATATCAGAATATGTTAAGAAGCTGCAGCTTTTGAACTCACAGGCAGTTGCTCTGCATCTCATGGCGATGTCCACATTATTACCATGCACACATCAAAGATTTCTCCTAAATCTCTGCAGGACACACAATCAATCTGCTCAGTATGCGTGGCTGGGACAGTGGGCCGTCTCTCCCTTTGAGGGTGTCGACGCATTTGACCGATGTGCAGTCGATCCCCCAGATTGTGGCTAATCATCATTACCGGCTGCTGAAACAATGACTTTCCTTCAGCCTGCTCAGCTTCAAGAAGGGCACAAGGGATCTGCCGGTTTTTCTTTTGGTGGCTTAACACTTGAGTCTGGATTTGAGGAATTAAGGCAGACTTGGACACAACAAAATGTGCACTCTGATCATCCATCCAAGTCATCATCTCTGGCCTGGTTCGCACTGTAAAATCGGTCTCATGAATTACACATACTTCCGCGCTAGGTATTGTGTTTTTGCGAGAGTGTGTGATAGAGTTACAGTTTCAGTCGAGGGAATTTCATTTTACACATTTGTAGCCTGAAAGCAAATGATGACTGCTGCACATTCCTAAAAGGAAATGAAAATAATAAAAAAAAACAATAGGAGGGAAATGAGGACAGAGGCATAGAAGGCGGTAGTTAGGGAATTCTCCAAAATGGACAGCGGATTATGAAAAATGACTTCTTCCTTACAGTGCTTAAAGGTTAGGTCTCTATTACACAGAGAGCAAAATGTCAGCAGTATCCCCTGAAAGAGTGGACTGTGATATTAATGGAGAGTCCAGGGAATGGGCTTCCCCTGACTGAGTTTCCCCTCTACCAGACACATTATTCATTTAGTTGTCAGCCAGCACCTGGCGCATGTAACACTAACATCTACAAACTAAATGATGGAGAGAGTACGGCCCACCCCGGTAGGCAGCCGGTGGTGAAATGAATGTTGTTCATGAAGTATATTGGAGAGTAAAAGTAGTTCTACAGGATAATCTAAGCCTGCACAGCTGAAGTCTTTGCCCGGGATGTATAACCATAATGTTCCATTTTCTAGCTAATACCGTACTTTCATTTGGCTCTCAGCTAACTCTGAGACTATAAGCGCGGCAGCAGCTAAGCAACCTCGCTTTAAAATGCTGCACAGAACTCTTCATCTCTCGACAGAAAAAAAAAGTGTTACATCTCCAGTGGATGCTGCTTCAGCCGAGGAACTGACTCACCGCCCCAAAATAAACTGGTCTATAAGGAATAAAAGACGGAAACAAGTTATCTCTTGCTGAATTGGTGTACATATCGTTTTATATTTAGTCCCGACCGCAGACACCCTCATCGAATTCCTCAAAGCAATCATCGAAGCTCTCCTCCATGTAATCTAACCGAGCAACGTCACTTACAACATAAATGACAAAGAATGTTGTGTTCTGTGGAAATGTGATGGACCCGGGCAGGATGACAAGGTGATTTAATATATTACAGGGAGACTCATCAGTCACAAAACCACCACTTTATTCCAAATACAAAAATGGCTTGCGAGTGAGGCAGACTGTGGCGGTGGATTATTTGTGAGTAATATTCTTTTGCCGTGGTAAATATATTGTGTCATGCAGCAGAGGGTGTAAGAAAAATTCTCTCTCAAGCTATTTTAATGAAGTCCCAAATGTCATCCTCATACTTCTTTCAAGAGCAAACTCCGAGAAGGTCCTCTAGAAGCCTGACCGTCCCTCAGTGTGCCTTCAAACTGGTCGACAACAAGCAGCTTCGGTCAAAGGCAGCCTAAATAGGAAAACAAACCAAAAAGAAAAAAGCTATACTACAGAACGGGGAGTCAGAGGTGGGCAGTAAACAGGTGGTTTCGACTATTAAAGTCTGTCTTTATGACTGGAGACCTTTGACGAACTGTTGAAGCGGCGATGAGCTCTGATTAGAGTCGACTCTGGCCTAAAACTAGTTAAGAAAAAGAATAATGTTTCCAACCAATATGCCAAAAGGTATAATTCATTTGCAATTACCCCTTACTGCTACATCTTCAAAAAAAAAAGGAAGGCTAATAGAAAGAGAGATTTCACAGTAACACCATTATAGTGAAACATGCCAATGTATTTCAGTGTTTTTGGTAAGTGCAGTGAAGAGCATCAGAGGCTGAGTTTAAATTAGAGCCAACACATTTTTTTTTCTCTCAACAATAGTGAGGAGCAGAGAGGGGGAGGGTGGGCATCCAATTACTGGAGAACTGTGTGTGTCATCTTGACACCACGTTTGGGTTCCTTCAACAATGTATTAGCAGACGTAAAGGCTGCACTGCTGTAATGATTGAAAGGGAGACTTTGCTGTTGTAGCCATTGTTCGGGGGGGAATCGGTGAGCAGATTCACATAAACAAGTCAATCCAGCGTCAATGTGTCTATTTTGACAACTTATGTCGCCATGCATTTAATCACCGTGTTTACTGCGCTTTAAATCGAGCAGAAACAAAACACCAATGCCGAGTGATGCTTCCTCTTCATTCCACTAATCGCCCATATTTCAAGGTAATTTTCTTTTTTTCCCTTTGTGTCCTTCTTCTATTCTTAGATGAAGCTGAAGTAGATTAGCAACAAGTGACACTGTCTTAGCATCGCTATTTAACTTGTCTTGAATCTGCGATGGGCAACTTAGAATGTTGGCAGCTCCAAATGGCAGCAAATGTGAGATCCAGCAGCCAGAAATCATGTAACATGACATGAGCAAACTGCAGGCAGGAAGCTCATGTTTGCCCAGCTGGCCTGCGCGATCACTTTATACCGAAGGAAAGCAAAGAGATCAGCGAGGCATCAGATCCGAGTCCAGCTCTCCCTGGATCGAGACTCGGGAGGTCGTTAATAAGATAATAAAAGGTTGGAAAGAAAATGATTTGCAGCTATTGTTGAAGTCGTGTTTTAAGCAAAAACACCAGAAAAAAAATGCAAGTTGGAGCCTCTCAGAACAGAATGTTTGCTGGTTTTCCAGCCATCTGCTAAAGTGGACATCTTTGGCCTTTTGGTTGGACAAAATAAGATACAAAGACGTCACCTTGGGCTTTGGGAAATGTGGTTGTGATTCTCTCGCATTTTCTGGGACCTTATAGACTGCAAGTAATCTATTAATAAAATTTAAAAAGCTGAATTAATTCACAATAATTGCTAGTTGCCGCCTTAAAAGTTTGTTAATGGTAAAAAGTTAATGAGTTCTGATTGTTCGATGCCATTTAGTGGAGATCAGCTTTCAATGCAGGATCTCTGAGTGATGATAACACAAGGATTTCATGCTCTGCTGCCACTGATGTACGTAGTTTACTATGAGTTTGTCTGGGAAGTCATAGCATTTGTCTTTTTTAAATTCAAAGATGGGCATAGCAAAAAAAAAAAAAAAAGTAGGCTAATAGGTTGAACAAACAGTTGTTGTCTCAGGTGAAAAGCATCTCTGAGACTAAAAACATGAAGGCACACCGCCTGACAACAGACACGACGGATACGTTACACCACTGTTTTGCTATATTCACTTTGTCAATGCATTCTTCATACAATCAGCCAGCCTGCTCCCATCTCGAGCGAATCTCTCTTTCCAAACCCTCCAACCTTTAGAGCTGCCATGCAAAACTGTGCAGACAGCTCCATCGGGTAATGCTGAAAAAGACAATAGGTGGAAACTGCTCTAACCTATTTGCCAAATGGTCTGTCATCTAATGCCCTGGTGCTGCTCTATTGTCTAATCCTACTGCTGAGGCCTCTAAAAGGATACATCGGCGTAATAAGATGAATGGGCTTTGACCCTGGAGCTGCTAAAAGCCAACTTGGCCAATTTATCTGAGTGACCTCTACTCTTGGCAGAGACGGCCCTCACCTCTCTTGGAAGCCTTAAGGCAGGATCAATACCTCAGAGGCAAAACAAAACAAAAGAGTGTCTAAAAGTTGATATTCAGCTACTCATTGCCCTTTATGACCATGTACCTGAGGCAAAGATCAGTATTTTCTTTCATTCTTTGTTTTTTTTACAGAACTATGTCTTTGTTCTGGAGAGGACAAAACCCCAACTGCAACTCTCTGCACTCTAATACCTTACGGAGGAACCGTGATGATGTGATTTGTGAATAAAGTGAGTTTTATTTTACCTAAAAATATTTACATTACAGTCGGGCTGCTAAATCAGTCCAAATTCAATCAGGTATTCTCAAGTCGCAAGGGGCTAATGTAAAGCAAGATGAGCAGAGCAAAAAAACATGTACTGATTCATGAGTAATTTCATTATGCAAACCACAATCATGGCTATTCCAGGGCCGGGATTGTAATATTGAGAAGTGCATTTTGAGGGAAAATAAGATTTTGTCGACTAAATTAAGGATTCTGTTTCATGTTCTGTTTGTTGGTGTTGGGTTGTGTTCAACCGAGATAAAAGGCCCGGCTCGGAGAGGTCGAGGCATGATGCGAAGAAGAGACCCTTTTACAAGAGAATATGTTTCCTTTCTTTGAGCATGAATCAGTTTACATGGTATACAATATCAATCGTTGGCCTCAAATCTATATCTGCAAAGTGCTTAGGTTTGCATTGGTGATTAGATGAATTGAACTGAGAACAGCCTGTTACTTGAGCATCCCCTCATAGCCCGGATACCTAATGCCTTCCCCTGCCTCTGAAGTGACCACAGTTTCAGGATGCTTTGCTCTGGGCACTTGGCCAGAAAGCTTTATGTATTCTGATACCATTCATTTTTAATCAGGACCAGAATATCCTTCCAAACCTCCTGCAAGCTGCCTTTGGCTACAAGACATCAATTTTGTTATATTTTAATTGATTTGGCAGTTCTCCTCGCTGTCAACTGTACATGCTGATTGGTAAATTGCTAATATTCCGAGCTAAAACTGCGGCACTGCTCATTTAAAATGCTTTCTCCTTTTCTGTATTTTCAGCTGCTTTTTCTCTTGTTGCAGAATTATGCATTTCCCCACTATAAGCATGGAGTCTAGCGACTGAAAATATTGTGTGTGTTCAGCACATTTCACTCGGCTTTCCACTTCGACGTGCCCAACTCATCTCTGCACGCAGCGAAAGGGTTTCTTCACATGACTGCTGAAGAGAAAGGACATGAGAGCAGGGGAGGGGGATCTTCTTCTGTCGTATAATGAGTTTGACAATGAAAGTGACACTGCGTCCTCCCTGGACCTTGCCGTGTGATCAATCATAACAATGGCTCACCATTTCCTCCTCTGGATACTGACCTTTCTCCCTTCAGGAGAGGAAGTGTGTGTAGGTGTTGGAGTGTGTGTATGTTCCTCTTGATTTCCTTGTGCCATCACCCCCTTTCCAATCAGCCCTTGAAACCCCTCTACACAGCCATAAGAGTGTCCTTTAGAAGAGGGCCTTTTTGTCCCCCATGGAAAGCAAAAACAGCCTGAAAAAAACACCCAACTTAGTGATGATGATTTAATTTATTTTGCCGTATAAACTATTTTAAGCTTGGATAACACACTTTGAATTTTTTTTGTGGGAGAATGGCTTATATGTTTAAAATCCCATCACCTGAGCAGCTTACAAGGTGATTTGATGCTGTTACTCCAGTGAGGAGAACTGCCAAGATTTCATGCAAATATCAATGAGTGAGATTATTTTAGGCTGTTTCTCTCATAGTTCAGTGGCCTTAACTAAAGAGTGACAGAGGCAGGAGTGACGTGCGGAGAAAGCCGGGAGCGTGAAGCGATCCTGCAGGGCTTTAGCCGTCCCCGCCTCCCTGCCCTTGTCTCCCAGATGAGCCAGCAGGACGTCTCATCAGCAGCCTGCTTACTGCATTTTCTGTGCTTCACTGTCCGTTTCTGTATATTAGCTTGACAACTTAAATTAAATATTAAAAATAAATCTCAAAATATTGGTCCTATTAAAACTCTCTAATATGCTTCAGCCAAAAATGTCCCATGTTGGCAATAAGGCGTCTAGACACAGTTTTATAGCCATTTTTATGCCACTCTTAATAGTTGTTTTATCTGCACGGCTATAATGACTATAATGTCTTTAAAAAAGCATAAAAATCTGATCAATACACAGCTTCGCTTGGCAAAATGTTGTACAGTATCTAAAATGGACATATTGTGAGGAAAAGTCTGAATTTGAAGATGTAAAATGTGAACTGCATGTCTTTTATGATGCTGCTGCCATGGATACTTTTAACTGTGATTGATCTTGGTATTAATCTGCAAGGTTAATTAGTACATGGTTAATATAATTAATGCAATAATGAGTCAAATTATGAAAAAAAAATAAAATGGGTGAAACAAATTAATTACATATGTTAGACTGTACACTGGCTGACTGTTGTTGCGCTTTAAAAAAAAAAAAAAATTACAATAATTGTTGGGCAATGCCCCTAAGAAATAGAAGTTTTTATTTAGTTTCAACCCTCCCTGCCATCACCAATAAGGAAGAGCAACCTGAATACAACCTGAGAGTCAAGACTCAGGGCAAATAAGGTTATTAGGCGCATTCACAGCTCCTCGCTAAGCTTACTACTACGAGTGCTTGCTAACACTTCAAGGCGACTCAGATACAGCATATCAACAATGATGACGACATGACGGGGGCCTGCCCCCACATCCCCTCCAAAAAATATGGCCTTGATATTTCATATTTCAAACTCTTTTGTGCACAGGAAACAGCGCTCTGCAGGCTAACGTTCTGCTTCTCCATCAACATCTTTCACCTTATTAACTCAGGCAAACATTAGAGGCTATTTGATGCAGTCAAAGTAAATCGAGATCGAAACCCTTTGATTTGTACCATTGTTCGAGCGAGATGAAACGCTCACATGACGAAAACTCCCTGAAATTCAAGAAAGTCAAGGCCTTTTAATGAAACATTTATTAATGCGTATAAAAGACTCCCAACACATTTCCACTGCCAATGAAAAGATCCAGTGGTGTAATTTGCAGTTAAAATGTGCTTTTAATTGCATGCGTCAAAAAGGAAATTAGAGCAGCCCAACACAATTAGGACAATACGTTTTTGCACACACAGTATTTTCATCATTATACTTGGTCATTTAATTGGACTATTCAAATGGGTTGAGTTTAGATTAGTGAGGCCTTACTTTGGTTTTACGCTGAATACGCTCTTGAGATTGCTAGTGAACACGACTGCAGCTTATATGCTGCTCCATAATAGAGTGGTTTAAATGGTTTTATTGTTGAGGTGTGTGTTAACTTAACTGACAACTCGATTCACGGCTTTCTGTGATGCTCAAGGGCACGTCGGAGCTTACGGACAAAAGACCTTTTTCAAAGCCACAATTCAGAGGTAACACAAGCAAGCGTGACATGAGATGACCCCACGGGTACGACAACAAGCGATGCAGAGGCGTTTTCCACATTCAGATGAGACGGCAACTGAAGAATCACCTTGACTTCCAACTTTTTGATTGCCAACATCAAATACTGAGGAGCGCAAAGGTCAAAGCCACAGCACCATGACAATAGATATAACAAATATTCCTGAGTCCCAAGATAGAGGAGAGGGAGGATACCGTAAAAGAAAGAAGACATGAATCCAAATAGATTGGTGGGTTGGTTCTAGTCTGGGGACGACGTCTGAACACCCAGCGGCGCTCCAGGAAGAGAGAGAAAATCTATTTTAGTCAATATGAAACTAAAAAAAAAAAAAAAGACCTAGATACGACAGCATATCCTGGCATCCCAACTTCTGTCCGTCCTTTCAAAACTAACACATTCTTTTACTTTATGTTTACAATTGAGATTGTGGTTATAATAAAATAGAGTTCCTTGATTATCCACTTCACAAAGTGCAACATATGTCTTTTCCATATGTCTCAGGTTTTCTTTTCTCACATCTCAGGAGACTTAAAGTGGATCTCTGGGTTTAGAAAAAAACATTGATGGTTGCCGAGGCGATACCAGTCTTATGTGTAATTATGAACAACACAATTGGGCCAACATGCTAATCCGTGTTTCTTCCATTGATATTCATAGAGTATAAAATGGCTTCCTGACTATTTCCGTGTTGCATGGTAATGCAATCACTCAATTAGGCTGTGTGATGAAATGAAATGAGCCATTTTCTCTTGAGGACGGTAAATAGTGGCCCTCGTAATTGACAACTGCAGTGTAATTCCTAATCGTAATAACATGTCCTGCAGTCTGGCACCCACAAGTGATTAGACCGAGCCGAGCACGGGCTAAGACGCAGTTGTCTGAGATGCTCGGTAAAACTGGGTGGAACTTGGAGGCAAATGTTGATACTCAATGATTAGGTGACAGAAAATCTACAAAATTGGATGGAGTTAATAGGTTTTTACGGTGCAGCCACATCTCTGCAGACTGTGTAACACTAACCCTGACAGATTAACCCAAATACTCATTTACAAGCAAGTGCTTCACTTGAAAGTTGAGTGTCAACCCAAAGCTGAAACAATTAAGTTCAAATTAAATCAAGCACACATGCACAAACGCACGCAGCACAACGGATAGTGAAATTCGTTGCCTGCATTTAACCCACTGTGCAGCGCTGCAGCGTGGACCGACTCCAGGTCTAAAGCAGTGCCGGGGTCAAGTGCACTGACAGGAGAATTAACCTAACATACAGGAGGAAACCGCCGGCTGCCTGACTGGGAATCAAACACATGAGCTGTGAGGCCACAGTGCTGACCACAAGTTGGTCAATCAACTACTGGATGTGTAGAAAATTAATCGCTAGCTGTCATTCATGATGCAAAAGGTCAAACAATTGTTGGTTGTGAGGATTTGCTGCTTTTTTGTGTGTCAATAGAATATTGTTGGATTTTGGAATGTTGAACAAAACAAGACATTTAAAGACATTTGAAGACATTTAAAGACATTTAGAGACACATCGCCTTGAGAGTTGTGAAGGACACTTTGTCACAATTCTCTGATGTTAAATCATTAATCGATCAACTGAAAAAAGGATTGACAGATTAATCAATCACTTAATCAATCAAATTAGCATTTGCAAAAATAGCATCCCTACGTTGAACTCTCCAAATAAAGAGAGACTGAAAATGCAATTTATTTACTTGTAACGTTGATGCCACACAACATCCAAGAGAAAAAAATTCTAAAAACATACATCAGGCCATAATCATCATCACATATCAAGAATGAGTTAAGCGATATTGCGAGCTGATATTGGTATGAAGTCTTTAAAGTATTAAAGGGTACTAGTCTCAAGAAAATCTGTTTTCTCTTATTAATATGCAAATTTATACAGCTAGACACTCCAAAGTCTAATCAGATCATCCACTCTGCAGGGGGTAGCTGTGGTGTGAGCAGAAACTTTTTCACCATGTGTTGCTGCTAATGTGTTCACAAGAATGTGTCTGCACACAGATACACCACCACCAAAAAGACAAAAGGACATCTCTCTCTCTCTCTCACATACACACACACACACACACACCACAACGCGTCCTGGTGTCAAGCCATTTCAAAGGATGAATTGAAACTCCGATGCCGCTGGTCAGTTTGTCATTTGCTTTGCTGAAGGTTCAAATGTCGCCAACCTTTGCTCTGCACAGAAACGGCGACGCGACGACCTCCTCCAGGCTTCCCAGCCTACTCAAAATAGAAACCTGAGATCTTTCCACAACACTGACGAGCACAACATCTGCTATGACACCTCGGCACGTCAGCACCATGTCTCAAGTGCCCCGTCACCCCGAGCACTAACAATATGAGAACTTAACCGGTGACGGGGATAAAGACAGACACCTTCCCAGCTCCTATTAGCGAATGATGAAACTGTTTTCACAGCCAGTTTTGGAGTAATCTTCAAAAAACATCACAGATGGCCAGCCCTCTTGACCAAAAAAAAAAACCCCTCTGATGTTATTTATTCTTTCTGTGGTCGGCTTGTGCCATATTGAATTATGAAAGTGGCGCGGGAGGATTTCTGCCTGCCACGATCAATCGGCTGATTCCACTGTCACAATACAAGGCGCAGATCTGAGACGGGACTTTGACAGATGGCGTGTCACCTTCGTCAGCGTGACGTCCCGCGTGCGCCTGTTTGTGTGCGTACACGTCGCCACTTTTGCGGGATTTTTTTTTTTTTTTTATCTTCGATGAAGTGTGAGAAACAAAGTGAGATATGTGAGGGTGTGTGCGCATGTGTGTGTGTGTGTGTGCATGTGAGACAGAAGAGAGGGAGAGGTGAGCACAGTGAGAGAACATGAATACATGCACACAGAGAAGCATGTTAGAGGGTGTCTGATACGCTTTCATACTCCCACCCAAAAAGCCTTTGGTGCTTGCTGTGCTACAGCACACTTTGCTGTGACTCCTCTACTGATTTAATTAACCTTTTACTGGCACTGTTCACACAATGAATCTGTGAGCCACACTCAACTGTAAAATGCGTACGACTGCAATGTGGACCTGTGACTCGGACAAATTGAAATTATTTTCTAGCAAATCCCCTCGTAAACAGTCCCGGACACGAACGCCATACGACACACGAGGGGCTG